>NW_024582764.1:17678-18991 GCF_018398535.1 Haplochromis burtoni
GTGATATAATCAGTTCTTATTCTTTCAATTTCTTCCCTTTGGAAATCTTTTAATATGTAATTACGTCTAAGTAAATTTGGGGAATAAAGACTCCTTAATGAAGATCTTAGAAACTTATTATTGCATTTAACATCACAAAACCGAATACCATCTATATATAATTGCCTTAACTTGGGGGAGAATATATTATATCATTTACAACTATGTTTTTAAGTGACAATGGAATGGATTTTATAACCCAATTAAATTTACTTTTAGAACATTGCATATTAAATTTTTGGCAAAAATCTTGATGTCCTAGAACATGTCCTTCCTCATCTACAAAATGGGCAATTGCCCAAACACCTTTTGATAACCAATCTTGAATAAAAATAGATTTTCTGTTCGGAAGTCCTTTTGTTCCTCTCAACCAGGCCAAGGAAGAGGGCCAACACCAGTGGTTGTGGTGTTTTGCTGCCCTCTGCTGATCTGTTTTGTCTTTAGGAGTGTTTGTTGAAATTTTACCCACATGCAGTTCTGTCAAACTCTTTCATTTAAATCTACAAAAATAGTTACTGAAAGTCAGAAAATATTTTATAAACTGAACGAGGAGTCAAACATTAAAACTGAAAGCTTTTATTTGTACTAACTGTCTACACAGAACAGATTTTGTATACAAAAATCAGAGGAAACATTTAGATGTAAACATGCTGGAAGAAATCCACGGCAGACCCGGGTGTACCTTCATGCTTTTTAGCATCCTTTATTATCTCGGTCATGGTTGCTATACACACTCGGCTGTAGCTTTGCCTCTGCCAGCCATACACATCAACAAACAACTCCAAACACAGGACTCTACACAGATTTTAAGCTGGCGAGGCGTGATGCAATGGTGCACAGGTGCCCCCGCACACATTCCTGTCAATTTTGCTGCTCTGTATTAGATGTTTCGACCCCAATTCTCTCATAATTACACCAGGCCTTTTAAACCGTTAAAAAACAACAACTTAATTTGTAATGATGGTCTGGGCAGTCACAGATTTAGCTCAGAGTCAATATAGACTAAATAAAATAATTGACTAATATTATCCCGGATTACAACTGAAACAATTCAATAGTTTTAGATATAAATCTTCTCAGCTTTTAAGATTAGGATGACTTATTTTCTCTTTACTAAAAACTGTGTTTTGTGCTGGATCAGGTGCTGGGGTGAGTTACTAAGTAGGGTAAGTGCTGGTGGATGGTGCGATTTAGTGGTTTATAGCAAAAAACAAAAAAGGAGGCGAGTCGTTGAAGGTTAAAATGGTTTGTTTGCTCTGGTTTTCATTATATGA
>NW_024582764.1:20474-21403 GCF_018398535.1 Haplochromis burtoni
ATTTTAAAAAATTACATTTAATAAGTGATTTTGAAAACAAAACAAAGCAGAAAAAGCCAGTAGAGGTTCAGCAGGGTCAAAAATATTTTTATGTTATTAGGATTTTCCCCTTTGTTACCTCAGACCTAACAACAGAGAGCTGATACAGTGATTCAGCCACCCAGCCATGAGTAGATGTAACATGGTAGACTAATGGGCCTGTATTAATTCAGCTCCATATTATTGTGTGAAGTTGCACTGGGTTGGGAGTGTGTGTGTGTGTGTGTGTGTCACATTTCTGGTAAGCCAATGGCTGTAATAGGGTTGGACTAATTAGAGGCAGGTGTAATTGATTGCTCTGATACACTAGCCTACTTGTAGCCCACAGTACAAATACTGCTGTGTTATTTTATCTCTCTGTGCAGGTATGTAATGGGATGAAAGCTGATATGTTTGGGATGGATGGGTTTTGTGCTATGAATTATATAGTGAAGGTGTTATTTTGTGTCTCTGTGAAACTGGCATAGCTGGCTCTGGCCTTGGGACTGTGTTTTTTTTTTTTTTTACTTGATCCGCAAATGGGACACTGGACTGTTTTATCTTTTATTATTGTGTCAATAAATTACCTTTCAGAATTGTATTGACCGTCATCTTTTTGCCCGCGGCTGAGACGGTTGGTCAGACTTAGAATCTTTTTGTGTGTGTTACATAGATGCCAGATAAATGTGCTGTTGGGATTCTCCCTCTAATACAACCTACTGGTGTTAAATGTTGCTCTACATTCTCTAGGATGACTTCATTACATCTTCAAGTCTTTAAAATATTATGAAACATTTTCCTCGATAAACCCTGCTCTTAACTCAAATGACGTAGACATCCATGCAGAAGAAAATGTGGCAAAGATCACTGACATAACAAAACACAGCAGATGTGAGTGAAGTTGCCCCCCC
>NW_024582764.1:22875-33571 GCF_018398535.1 Haplochromis burtoni
AGCTGTGGCTACAACTGTAGCCTCCACCAGTGTGTGAATGTGAGAGTGAATGAATAGTGGAATTGTACAGCGCTTTGAGGACCCCGAAAAGCACTATATAAATGCAATCCATTATTATTATTAGAAATTTTTATTAATATCTTTAAAATGATAGCAGCACAAACGTTTGATACCACTTCTGTTGGATTTGAAGAAGGTGGGGGGTGGGGGCAACTTCACTCACATACACAGCAGTGGCTTCCACGTGGTCTTTGAGTCAATCGACTACTTTTCTGAAAATAAATGCTCAAGCTCTGCATGTGTGTACAGCAAAGACAATATGAGCAACAATACAAACTTTGAGAAACTTCGCATGCTCTCAATACCGTGTTTTCACTGTATTTATTTTTAAAGTTATGATTAAACAAAGAAATAAATGCACAATTTGCGATGATCAACCATTTCCGTTGAAATCGAGTCAATTTGTGACAGTTATTACTTAGAGATAAATTACACAAAAAACTCTTGTTTGCAGGCTTGTTGGAGCCCCTTCTGTCACTGGGGCTCTGGGTAATCAGCCCCAAATTAATTTAAATATTGTAAAATGTCACTAAATGAGCACGAAAGAAAAACAAAGCAAAAAATAAAACAAAAAAAATAATGATCAACTTCCGCCGCGGAAGTACTTCCTGTGGAGGTCTGCCACATTGTCTGCAGCCGCTTTAAAAACATCCGTTATCGTTAAGTTCTTTTCCGTATTTATTGTAGTTTTCACGCTTCGTAAAACGTTTTTATACAGAACATCTACGGTCGTAGCCAAAAACTGCGTATAAAGACGTATTAATATGCTCACGAGCTACTTTTAAGCATCTTGTAATCGTTGTTCCAACACAGTGTGTTTGATTTGATTCGTAGACCCCGAATATGGTGCCGCGCTCCCACAATGCATTGCGGTGTGACGTCAACTACAAAGCCCTATAAACAGTCCAGTGGGCTGGAACATGAACCGAGCGAGGCAGCTTCGGGAATAGACGAGCTTTGCCGCAGTCGAAGAGTCCATCACA
The DNA here is from genome assembly GCF_018398535.1 of Haplochromis burtoni. Lineage (NCBI taxonomy): Eukaryota > Metazoa > Chordata > Actinopteri > Cichliformes > Cichlidae > Haplochromis > Haplochromis burtoni. Next base: position 23,919 of record NW_024582764.1, read on the forward strand.
CCTCCTCCTCCTCCTCCTCCTCCTCCTCCTCCGGAGCTGTCGAAGACTCTCAGTTCCTTGACTGAATCCGGGAGTGTTGGAGTAGACATGGCGCCAGGCCTGTCCACTATTGTTGCGTTGGCTTTGTATGTGGTCCTGTTCCCTTGTGTTTCCGGTAAGTTTGACTGTTTTAATCTGTAAACGGTCGCTGTTCGCATTAGCTATCGAACTGCGTGTTGTCTCAGGCCGCCACGCAGTCTGTGATGTTATCGTCACATCGATATTAGACCGCTGCTTGGGCGATGTCACAGACGGTCGTCGTTAGAGTTACAGGTCGTGTTTTAAACCTTTTAAAAAGACCGAAAGATTAGTTTGTTACAGCCTCATTTTATTTGTTGAAAGCCATGTGCACGGTAATGGGGGTTTACGTACGGCTGTTTTCTAACGTTTCAGCTCATAGTTACCATCAAGTATAATCTGGTCGCAAAAGCTGCCAGTTAATTAGGTACAGAGCAGGGTACAGCTCGGTTGTAGTATAAGAAACATGTGAATGATAATTTGGCAGCAGTGGAAACTACATCATCCAAAGTACCCACAAAGTGGAAACAGCAGGGTTTTAAACTGAGGATAAATAAGGGTGTGAAAACGTCTCTGTACAGTGTCGTAGACTTCAACAACACCCAGAGCTACATCCTCTGAAATGAAACTGAAGGTGAATCAAGTTTCCCAAAAGTCACCAAGTTGCAGTGCTGAAAAGTGAAATTTCATAACTAATAATTAAACTAATTGATTTATTTGAAATGATTTATTGACGATTGAGCTAATTTTTGCTGCCCCTCTTTCTGCTCTGTTACAGCAGGGGACGACTGCCTGGCCTACATGGGCCAAAGTGTCCAGAAATGCTATTCAGGATATTGCTGTGGGAGCTGCTATAACAGATATTGTTGTTCAAGTTATTACAGTCGTTTTAAAGAAGATGACCAAAAAAAGTGGTATGTTTTTCTCCTTCAATCTATTTTCCATGTTGGTTTCATTTCCCCCCCCCTTTTCTCTGTGTAATTACAGCCAAGTGTGTGTTTTAGGCCGTTAAGAAACAGGAAGTAAGGTTTTCCTGTGCACGACCACCAGCATAAAGCTGAAGTGTGAGTCAGCTACAGCTTGCACCGAGGCCTTCATTCACATTATCCCTAAGATTAATAGACCATACTCCTCCACATGCCTGCTGTAGCACTGACAGGTTATCTGTTCTTTTTGAAACCACTGAACTACAGTGAATTCAGCTTCTCGTAAAAATATCTCCCAAAGCCCAGAAAAAGGACCTTTTGTATGTTTTGTGCTGGTTTTTGGAAGGTGACACACCTGCAAACACAAACTCTGAGGAAAGGGAGGCAGCACCGTGGTTCTACTTGAACTATAGTATCAGGAGTTGTTTTTGTTGTGTAGTGCTTTGAAGGTCTGGAAATTGTAGCGTACTAGTAAATACATGATGGCCTTGTTAATTATTTCATCATACTTTGGGTTTGTGATTAATTCCAGTTTTAAAAAGGTCCTAAAATGGTTAAATTTGACTTGGTGACTTGTAAATGTTTCCTTTTTCTGTTTTGTAGTAAGTTAATGTCATGTAAAGATAATTTTTCATACCAATTTCTTTTTTCCTTTTCAGCTCCAACAATGTTGATAGCTTCAACAGTGCTAGTTACGAGTATCATATCGATAATACGTTACCCATGGTGGCTGGTATTGTGGGCTCCATCATTTTTGTACTCATCTTCATCTGCTGCTGCGTCTGCCCCTGCTGTTGCCTGTACAACATGTGCCGCAAACCACGCCGTAAGTTTTACTAATTCTTTCTTTGATTGTTTAAGCCAAGAATGGACAATATATTTTCCCAAGGGCCGCAATAAGGGTCTAATTGTAGCATCTGCTCTTACCAGTAACAGTTTATGAAGAGTTAATGTGCTGAATTGAGTTCAGCTCATTCAGCTGGTGCATTGTAATGTAAAGACCCTGCAGAAAGGTCAGTGCAGTTGAAAACAGCTGGCAGACACGTGGACGCTCACTGTGTGATGATTACATCAGTCAGACCAGGAAGACTCGGAGATGCAAAAAGTATAACGAGGGTCTTAGATAAATAAATGTAACGGCATTAGTCGCGTTGCACGACTGGTGCTTTTAAATCTTTCTATCACCTTTATATCGAGGACCCATTAGCGCGAGTCATACTGTCGTGTATGCACATTTTCTCTGCAGACTCGGGGGAACAAGCTTACACAAGTCACATACCTAAGCTCGTCTACAGCACATCCCAAACCTCATGTGGTCTCTGATTCAAGAAGCTTTTTCATGGCACTGGGAGAATCTTCTGCAGTTCAGGGGATTTCTGACACATTGAAGTAATTGTTACTTATTGGCAATTATTGCACATAAAGTAACCACAACCTTTAGCGGTGACACTTCCTATTATTAGTATGTAGACAGCGTGTAGGCCCGTGCTGATGCATCTGCAACATGTTGCTGCACTTTTGCAGGTTGTCTGCTCTCGGCCAACAAGCAACACTTTTTAAAAAAACAGTCTGCTGTTGAGCTTCTCACCTACATAGACACGAATGTCTGCTTTTTTTTGCCATGTCTTAAAGAAGCCAGACTCTTGGTTTCTAGTGAGTTGGAGGATTTGTCCGTGTAGTTTTTGAAGCAGATCATGAGGGGACTCATTTGAAGACTGTTGGCCCACCCACCACATGACTTTCATTATTGCAAAATGTAGCCTGACGACTAACATCACAGCTGAGGCACAGTGCACCACCTGACCTAATGTTTCAGAATCACTACAGTATACAGAGGCTTTGTGAACCCTTCAGAGCTGTGAAGTTCCTCATTCGCACTTTGTTTCTCTGGTTTGTTGTACAAGTTTTGGCTTTTCAGTGTTTCTCTTGGTGAGAGTTTGCCCCTCAGAACGATGACTCAGCATGTCATTAAAGATAATTGCTGTTTAGAGTTGGTGCCAAACTACGATGCTGCTTTATTTGTTTCTCTTCAGGGGTCATGTCTTTACTTGACTTTTGAATCTGCTTACTTTGAGTACTTTGAGTTTCCCACAAATGGAAACACCAGCTTTAAGTTGCTTAGAGTTAGAGCAGGGCGATATGACCAAAAATATTTATCACAATATACATTTGAAAATTTGTATATCGATATAATTGACACTAGACAAAATACTTTACAACTCCACAACTTTATTAGTGCAAAAAAACCCCATCAATGTATTTTCACTTAAACAAGCAGCTGTTTTTTATGTGCATTAAAGTTATATAAAAATTTAACAGTGCAAATGCAAATTCCTTGCTGACAGTTTAACCAAAAGGCATTTCCAGTGGAAACTGGCCGACATATCCTCAGCATAACCATGTATAATATCCACAAAACTTAAAAAGAGGTTATACACACACAATACGGTAATATTATGTTGAAGCACAGTACGTATCACTCCGCGAGGCTCCTGCCTACGATAGCCGTAATGCTCCGACAATCCATCAAGCGGTGCGGCTTTGTAGCTTAGCAAAGTCGTACTGAAACATTTGACAGATTTTCGAGCGCCGTGTACCACATAAAATCGTTTCGAGGTCAGTAAACACAACCAGAATTCATACATAAGGCACACGGGATTATAAGGGGCACTGTCGATTTTCAGAAAAATCAAAGGATTGATTTTAAGTGCCGTATTTTCCAAACAACACGGTAATAACGACGGCCCGCCAGCATGCGCTACCAAAAATAGTGCTTTGTTGTGTATCTGACGGACAAAGCTAAACCATTTCCGCACCAGTGAAGCTGCAGCATTTTTACAAACCAGTTCTGGTTCATCAGTTTCATTCAACGATCCGCTTTCGCTCTCCTCATTCTCCGTCGCCGCCATGCTTTTTCCGCCATGTGCGTATGAAAACAAAGGCTCTGCACATGCGCGTTTGATCCATATTCTATTGCGATATTTCATTTTCTTATCTTTGCCCAACATTTTACCGGTATTACCGTGAACAGTATGATATGGCCCAGCCCACCTGCACAGGTGTTTATGTCTGTCTGTTTAACCACAACTCCAGCGTTCCTAAGTGTCTTTATATATATATTTTTTTTCCACTCTCAAATCTCACCCAACTACAGCCAGAAATTAACTGATGCTATTAAACCAACTTTGGCATCATCACAACACTTTGCAGAGGACTGTGGTATATCTGGATGTGTTCTCTGTTTGTGTTAGCGATCCCTCAATGGATCGTACTTTGACCCCTCTCCACGGGGTGACCTACTGCCTTATTTTGCTGTTGGCACCACTCTAAACGAGGCTCCTGGATACACCAGATTGTTAGTCAGTATGATCAGCACATTTTTGGGGGAAATACTCGCATAGCAAACCAAGAAAAACTTATACTATTAAAGACAGCAGATAGCATTTCCCAGTGTCGTATTAACATAGCGAGACTGTTTGAAGTTGCTTAGGAATTCAGTGCAATGCAGATTTATTGTGATAACCACATAGGTTAAGTGTAGCTTATGTAACATTTATTCTTTTCTCTCACCTCAGAAGTTGGTTTGTGACTGTTTCTTGTTTATTTTTAGATCACAAATCATTTTTGTGATGTCGTGAAGCTCTCTCTATCATAAATAGTTGACCCAGGCTAACTACTACTTTCCTCTTCACCTTCTTTGATTTCTCTCATAAAGCATCGTTGTGGTTTTTGTTTTGTTTTTTGTTTTTTCCCTTTTGGATGGATGTTTTTCCAAAGGCGTCTATTTATCTGTCGATAACACATTCACATTGAATGTAAATTCCAGTTTATCCCTTTTCCTCCTGTTCCACTTTTTCCTCACAACAGACAAAGACCGCTGAAAGTAGTTCCTGAAAGCGTCACTGTTTAGTCCAGAAAATGCAGATGAATATTTGACACATTTTTAAACTAAACTTGTGGGCTTTTCATTGGCTTTCTTGGCAGTAATGAAAATATCCCGCATCATCAGTCTTGTCCATTAAATATCTGCTGAACTGGCCTTTTTTTCTACCCGTAACTCTACTTAATGTGCCTTATTTACTTTCCTCAAAAATAAATCAAAATCACAGGCTTAAATATACAGAGGAGGAGGTTGTTGCATTTCTCAGTTAGTGAAGGAGAGACGAGGAGAGAAAGAGGAATCTCCCATATAGGTGAAGAGGGCACCGGCCTTCAATAGGAAAGAAAACTTTGACAGATTATTTTGCCAAGACCGCAGCGCTCAACTCTTTATCTGCGGTAGATTATAAACATTGTATTCCACTTTATCCTCCTTAATTCCACAATTCCCTGAAACAGTTCTTTCTACTATCCTGTGTTTTTGAAACCGCTAATGTCCATGGCCACATCTTGATCCGCTTCCCTAAAAAGAATTTAAAAAAAAATTCTGCTCAATAGAGGAAAGCATCTGACTCCACACGTCCATATTTATGTTTACAGAGACGTGCATTCACCATAATGAACGCTCTTCCCAGTTCTTGCACCTCCTGTCAGCTTTGTCAGTCGGCTGGTTAATGTTTTGCTGTTAGGCGACAGTCTTCTGGCGGAGAGGCTAAAATGCAAGTGAGGAACGCAGTCTGGCTTCCTTGGCTGCCTCAGTTCCAGTGGTATGATGGGATCAAATCCAGGAAGTCAGAGCTCCACGCTGTGTGACTCATTGTTTCTATGACAACCACAGACTGGAAAGAGAGGAGAAAAAAAAAAAAAGAAGAAAAGAAAGCCATCCTACGTCATTTACAGGAAGTGGTCGTGAAGATGTTGAAGAACATCTTCTTTAAACACCACCTGGGGGTGTAACGAAGATGTTCTTCAACATCTTCACGACCACTTCCTGTAAATGACGTAGGATGGCTTTCTTTTCTTCTTCTTCTTTTTTTTTTTTTTACTGAGCTTACACTGCGATGGGTTTACACTCTGAGTGTGACTATGGCACGGCTGTTTCTTCATTAGGCGAAGCTAGAGAGGATGATCGAGGATGTTTACTTAAAACTGCACCCTTTTCTTGTCTTTCTCTGATTAATATTCAGTTTTCAGTCATTCTTTATAAGAATATTATCCATACATTATGATACACATTGAAGACGTTTTGGATCTTGGCTGTCAATTATTTGGCTAATTACCAGCCAGGATATCCTGTCTTCTGTGTTTAAGCTGTAGTGTTAGAAGATCCATTTGCAGGAATCGAAACTGTAAACTATTTTAGTTTTCTTTTTTTTTTCTCTTTTTTTTCTTGAGAGCTGGGTTTTTACAGTTGGTTAATTGCAGAAGTTGCGTAGCTCTTGCCTCATATTTGTCCAAGGCAAGTTACTTGTGTGTTTAACTTGGTGGCATGTTCCAAACAAGTTCAGGACATTTGGATCATTTTATTTGTGCTGTTGGTTGGTCTGTAATCCTCTGTTATCTCATATCCTCCTGGATACAAACAGAATAGGAAGTACAAATACCTTTGACTCTACTGGAATCTCTTTAGAGATCGTTTTTCCTGATGTGTTTAAATCTTTCTGCACTGGCAATCACGACAAAGCCAATGTGGATTTAGTACATATGCCTATGGAGTGTGTTATGTGTGTAATAAACATTTATAAGAGTTTATGAGGATGTCCTGTTTTTTTTTTTTTTTTTTTTTTTTTTTTTTAAAGTGAAACTAGTTTGAATCCTTTTATCTCCATACCTGAATAATTCCTCCTGTAGTTGTACTCCTACACTGCATGTAAAACAGCCAAAGTTTTCTATATTTCTAATCTGTTTGTTTGTTTAATTGCAGCTGTGGTAGCGACCACTACCCACACCACAGTGGTCACCACCACCACTCCTCAGCGTTACCCGCAGCAACCAACTGCAGTACCTGGACAATCTCAGTCCTACCAGGGAATGCCCTACCAGCCAGTACCAGTGCAGCCCGGCTATCCAGCTCAGTCTGGTTATCCAGCTCAGTCTGGTTATCCAGCTCAGCCGGGCTATCCAGCTCAGTCCATGCCCACATCACCCTACCATGGACAACCATTCACACCAGGACCACCACCATCTTATCAGGATGCAAGTAAGTGTGAATTTTCCTCATCCCTGTAATTAACAAAACATTGTGTTGGTCTAGCTTTAAATAGGCTTTGAACACCAAAACGGTGTGTTTGAGGAAATGCTGATTGAAGCTTCTAACTGGGAAAAGGAGCTGCTCTGTCCAAAAATATCTAAAACAAACAAGCATGCCAGTATTTGTTGTGATTTTCACAATACTCTAAAAAAAGTATAAAGAATTCCTAATCACAAATATGAAGAAAATGCTAAAATTTTAATTATATCATCATAAATGTTCTAACTTTTTATGCAAATCAAGAATGTTTGAGCAGAAAGCCCCTGTTGATTTGAGCCTGAATGACTGTAATTTAATTGTAGCCACTTATAAAATGCAGGTTAGATGTTTAGTTTTTATTGTAGAAGAATATTCTGAAGGTGTAGCTTTTTCAAACTGATCTGTGCGAAACAAAGGTTTTCGGATAGAATTAAAGAGTTTTTTTTAAAGAAATGCTCGACATTAACTATTGTGTTTCATTAAATGTTTTCAGATTTAGCAATAATATTTTGCAAAACTGCTGTATTCAGATGTAGAGGTGGAAACTGCGGTTGCATAGACGTGGGCCTTTTGAGGTTTTTCTCAAAAGGGAAATGAAACATTCAAGCTGCAGAGCTGAAGTTGAGGTTGTGTTCATTGTCACGCCAACTTCATTGTTTTGTTTCCAGCTGGCCCTGCCTATCCTCCACAACCGATGCCTTACAGCCAGGCTGCGTTCACACCCGGCCAGCCGGCGTACCCGCTGAAGCCTCCGACCCAGCCGCAGCCCAACGTTCCACCTGCAGGCGCAGACTTCCTAGTCCAGCCTCCATACAACCCAGCTTTTGTTGCACCACCACCCTAGCCTGGATAGTGGACGTCCGTGCTGCAGCACTCGGCTGAAATGGAAGTTTGTTCTTTGAATCAAGAAGAGAAACCTCAGAGTAACTTGGTTCATTGTTGCCTGTATTTGGGGAATTTTAGGGCGGTGCTGATTCAGCAGTTCTGTTGAACAGTTACAAAGTGAAAATTATGTTTTTTACTTGCATTGCATGGGCATGCAATATGCATATTCTTTTTTTCTTTTTTGGGGTCCATCTTTAGTTATTTTGAGAAATGAAACATGAGACCACTATTTCTCACTGCTTTAAGTACTTTTTTCAGCCTCATTCCTCAGCGTATCCCTCTTGCCTTTACTATCCACCAGCCAAACTACCTGACCTCTACAGAGACTGCAGTCAGATTCAGTGGTTGATCTTAAGGTGTCTCAGTGTCTGTAGCCATTTTCCCACTGCCATCTGGCAGCTGTTTGCAGGTCGATGAAGTGCTTTGATCCTTTATTCCCTGTATTTTCCTTGTATCGCCTTGTAAATAATGTTACATGGGAACAAATTGAAAGTGTGCAGCATTTATCACTGGAGGGTTTATACCTTAAAATTATTTGTGTTATGTGAGTTGACCAGAAGTGTTTCCTGAGCACACAAATTCCACGTAGTTAACAAGTGTTCAGCACACACTCCAGTTCCAATTCAGCAAAACACGCCTCGCACACAGGGATGGTTTGCTTTACATTTTGATGTTTACGTGCACAGAAGAATTAGCATTAAGATCTTGTTTTCCCGTCATTACTCAGGTTTTATTTGCCCGTCCTACAACCACATTTCCAACCGGGCTGGGATGCTGTGTAAGCTGCAGAAAAATGCTGAATGCTAGCTGTAACGTGTGCGCTAATGTACCAAACATTCAGATGGGCTCGCTCCCTTAAATTGTGATTGGTCAGACAGCAGGAGCGTTTTCCACAGCCTATCTTAAATAAACACGGGCCCAGAAAATCCTGGAATAAGATGAACTCTATATTAATATAGAGTCCAGCAGTGTTGTTGAGCCCATGCAGCATTTTCCAGTATAAAACTGATATTTAATTTGTCCTTTTATGTAAAGAGTTTCCCAGTTTATCAGAATGTTTTTGTGATATTAGGTAAAATACACTGTCTCCAGATGGCTATTGTGATTTGTTGCTCTTAAGAAATTGTTGCTTATTACATTTTACATTGACAAATATTTTAAACTGTTTGCTTGCACGGTCTTTTAAAGAGTGCCGGACAAGTCCAAGTCGTCTAAATCTTGCCAATGCTCTTTTTGAATCCAATCCTTTGTTATTGCCAGTTAGCTGCAAGTTAGCTGTTAGTTGAATTTATTTATGAAGTTGTATGTAGCATCCCAACTTTGTTGTAAACGGGGTTGCACATCTAACTGAGCTGAAATGCGCTGGCAGCTTCTGGTTACTTTACCAAAGGAGATTCTTTTCTTTTCAGTTAACCAAACAATAACATGATGAGCGCATGTTAAACACAAGAAACAATTGTGCCTTCCAGCCACATTACCTGCAGAAACATACATGCAATTCCAAATCATTTAAAATGTCTTTTTCTACTTATTATGGAGTCTGTTTGCTTTATGTCACCATAAAGGCTTGAATGATGCACAATATTCAGCAGTGTCCTGTTTCCTGAGTCGTGCCATCAAACCTTCTCTCTAATGTTCTCACAACATTAAGTTTCTTTGGTATTGTTTAACTTGTT
>NW_024582764.1:34438-45445 GCF_018398535.1 Haplochromis burtoni
AGTCTAATTAATACAGGGTTATTGTTTAGTCTATATTATTTTATCTATTTTAGTATTTCCAGGGGGTTATTTAACACGTAAATAGGAAGGTTTCCAAACTTCCAATAGGAAGTTTGTTACAAATAGAGCTCAACATCAACCAGCTTGTTTCAGGGCTCCAGTTCTGACGTGTTTCCCACTGATTTTGGTCCATATTGATATGACATCATCACACAGTTGCCACAATGATGCAACTTTGCTGCCTCATTGGAAACAGATCTGGTGACTTTAAGGCCGTTTGAGTACAACGACCTCACTGTCACGTTCAAGAAGCCAGTCTGAGATGACCTTTGTGGCTGAGCACGTTATCTTGCTGGAAGCAGCAAAAAGATGGGTACACCGTGGTGGTGATTAGATGGGCTGTTGATCACTTACTTGTAAAAAAAAAAAAAAAAAAAGATGAGGAAAGGAGTTGAGTGTCCTCTGCTCTGCATCTGAGCTTATCATGGAAAACAGGCCAAGCAACATAACAGAGTTATGATGTGGATTTAAGGCTTCACCACCAGTCCTTGTTTTAGTACCTGCTAAACTAGTTTTCATAAAGTGGAACATTCAGAAATACATTTTGGCATACATTTAATAATGGTGTTTATGTGTGTGGTTGGTGGGAGTAAGGGGATGGGGGGGAGTGTACAAGGATATGATCTAAGAGCACAAGTGTAACCAGCCCAATCAGCGGAGACTGGGTGGAGACAAGATAAAAAAAACAAGCAGTAACTGGTTCAGAGAACGTTTGGGTGGAGCTGCTTAAAAGTATTCCATTCCCATGTTGCACAACAACAAAAACTCACATTTAAACTGGTAATGTGAGACTTGGTTTTGTTCTGAGTCTTCAGGAATTTTTTATTTTCTAGATTTTAGATGGTTTAATGAAGTAAATCTGGTTTGATTTCAAAGTCTTATATGGTATAGCAGCAACCCAGTGACTACAGTACTGGTGTCTGTAAATATCCTGAATTTGTTAATTTATGTATCGACTTATCTAGGATTCGATGCTGTTTTAATTAAAAGCCCATTGTTCCTTCAGTGGGCTGCTTTCTGTCATTATGCAAATATACTGTTTACAAGACTGGGGGAACCTGCAGTCAGCTGAGAGTGAAGAAGTCACCTGGATGAGTGACGAAACGTTTCTCCCACTGAAAACGCTACGTCCAGGTGAACAGAATCAACCTTTGGAGATTTAACTATCTGGATGATTGAGCATGCATCAAAAGAAAACATCTGGGATGAAATGAGCAATTCTTGCACATCTGTAAATGCATCATCAATGGCTACTGAGATTACTTCCTTATCAGGGAAGGTGATTCTTATCTCAGAAAGTCAGTGTCAAGCATGCACATAGTGCAAAACGATGGCTCTGTACTAAAAACGCATGTAATAAAAGCTAAAGTGCAACTTTACTGCTTGACTGATGCATTTTAGCTTGTGGCCTCGATTGTTCACATCTGCTACCCGAGGAAAACTTTTGACTTATTTGAAACCAAAAATATGACCCCAAAATAATGAGGAGCTTTAATCTAATTCTAAGAAAGAATGGGAATCCGTTTTGATTTCAGAAGTTCGGTATATGACTGCTTTAGTTCCCAAAAGCTTAAAAACTGCTTGCAAGAGATTACCAAAAATAAAAAATCTAACTGTTAGATTAACCTTTGATTAATACACTTTGTACTGTTTTCAAAGGGTTTATTTGTGAGTAGTTGCATTCTGTTGATCATCTAGTGCTAAGTCATGTATGCTATTGAAGGAATGTTGTTGGGTTACCTTTTACAGGGTGTGACAGACACACAAGTAGGAAGAGTCGTCCCTGTAAGTCGAGCTCATTTCCTTTTACACGACATCATGTCTCTTATAGTTTCGAGTGTCTTACCTTGTCTTGTGTGTCTTTTGTGTGTGTTTTTGGTCCCAGCGGAATCAGGTGAGTTTTTATTATGATATTTATTTCATCAGGCCTGTGATCTCATCGGTGTGTTTTACCCTCGTTCATGTCTTACAGACGACTTGTGCCTTAGCTATGTGGATACGTACGGTGTCTCACATGATGCTGAAAAATGTAGCAAGTACTGCTGTGGCACATGCAATCTAAGATACTGCTGCAAGGAAAAGCCCAAGCAGCTAAATCAGGAATCCTGTTCTGGAAGTTCTGAAAGGTGTGGTCTTCTATTTAACCTTTTTTTCGTGATGCAAATGTGAGTAGAAATTAAAGCTTTTTTTCATGTTTTATTTGCAGTACAAGCCAAATCGGTCTGATTGTAGGAATCGTCGTAGGGAGTTTAATTCTTCTGCTGTGTGTGGTTCTCATAATCTGCTGTTTGGCTCCTTGCTGCCTTTGCTACATGAAATGTCAAAAAAGGCCGACTCAAAGACAGATAAGTAAGTTGGTCACAGTTACAAGCAGTGACACTGTAATTAAGTCAGCATATTATCCAGTTGTTTCTTGTTTGAAATGAGTTTTACTTCTTATAGACATGTGCTGTCTGTTTTGTGAGATTTTATGTGCCAGACACCTTCTCAGTTGATAAGGTGGGGTTTTGGAGAAGTTTTGGAAACAAGAAACAGTCTGATGCACGGACAATAAAACAGCAATCTGTCATTTTTAATGTTGGATTTTTTGAAAAGATTAGAAAAGATGGGAGTTTTCCCAGATGTCTTTAAACTCATTTTCAAGCTGAAGTAAATCTTTGACTTTTTCCAGTTGTGATAAATTCCAACACACCTCAGCAGCCGCCCCACCCAGGCTACCAGGCTGTGCCTTCAGGCCCGCCCATGCCCACAGCTCCACCACCCTCCTACCAAGAAAGTAGTAAGTTGTTTCATTCTATTTTAAAACATAATAAATATGTCAACTGACAACTTTTCCCGTTTTTAAAGTTGGCAGCAAGCTTGGCTGATGACACCCAGGTGTTGATGAAGCTATGTATCTGTGTTTGTGCTGTGATTTAATATACACTCAAGTTGCCTTGCTGGTACGAGTTTGAACCCCTTTTGCTGCCTTCAAAAAGGTGCTGCAAACATTCCTCAGAGATTTTGGTCCATATTCACATGACACCATCCCAATTTGAGAACAGTGAACTCACTATAATGTTGAAGGAACCAGTTTGAGATGATTTGAGCACGTGATAGAGGATGTTTTCATGCTGGAAGGAGCCATCAGAAGATGGAATTGACATAGTCAGCAGTTACATGGGTTCTGACATTTAACTGGTAATGAATTTATGCTTAGGTGCCCAAAGTGTACCAGGAAAATATCCTGCACACTATTACACCACCATCAGCAGTCTAACTGTACATAAGGCAGGATGGATCCAAGCTGTCATGTTGTTCACATGAAATTCTGATCTTAATATCACAGTAGAAATTGAAACTCATCAGACCAGACAACGATTTCCAAGCTTCTGTTGTTCAGTTTTGTAGTGTCTGTTTGAAATGTAGTCAACATTTCCTTTCCTTAGCCGAGACGAGTGGTGCGGTCTTCTGCTGCTGTCACTTATCTGCTTCAAGGTTCCAACATGCTGTGCATTCAGAGACGTTCTTGGTTGTAACAACTGGTTATTTCAGCTATTGTTTCCTTCCTGTCAGCTCAAAGCACTCTGGTCATTCTCCTAAAGAACTGTTCCTCACTGGATATTTTCTCTTTTTTCCACCATTCTCTGTAAACACTAGAGATGGTTCCAGCAGATCAGTAGTTTCTGAAATACGGCGTGCTTAAACGCGTTGAGTTGCTGCCATGTGATTGGCTGATTACAGATTTGCATTAGTCACCAGTTGAACAGGTGTACCTAATAAAGTGGTCAGTGATTTCTGACTAATTTTCATTTCAATTCAATTCAATTCAATTTTATTTATATAGCGCCAAATCACAACAAAAGTCGCCTCAAGGCGCTTCATAGATACAGAGAAAAACCCAACAATCATATGACCCCCTATGAGCAGCACTTTGGCGACAGTGGGAAGGAAAAACTCCCTTTTAACAGGAAGAACCCTGCAAAATGTTGCTGCAGCATTTTGGATTAGTTGAAGGCTTTTCAGGGAGTTTTTTGGACATCCTGATAATAATGAATTACAGTCGTCCAGCCTGGAAGTAATAAATGCATGAACTAGTTTTTCAGCGTCACTCTGAGACAGGATATTTCTAATTTTAGAGATGTTGCACAAATGGAAGAAAGCAGTCTTACACATTTAAAAACAAGAGGGAGCTGATGGTCCATTTGATCTATTAGACAGCACATTTCTTTGTTCTGTTACTTGGATCAATACACAGTTAAAAAGAAAATTATTAAATTTGTTGACTCTTCATACCATTTACTATTAAAATGTTCATATGGCCTAATGAGTTAGAAAAAATAATTTGATCAATAACAATATAAACATAGAAAATCAGTTTCTTTTGTCTTTTCAGCCAATCCTACTCACCCAGTGCTGTTCACCGGGGAGCCGATGTACCCTCTGCAACCTGCAAGCCAGGCTACTGAACCGCCACCATATTCAGAGGACGCTCAGCCAGCACCGTACAACCCTTCTCATAATCCAAGGCCTTGAATGTATATACAGCTTACCAGACTGTTGCTACGCCACACTACAGCTTTTAAAGACCCAGGGATGAATGTATAAACAATGCTGTGTATGCCTATCCAAAACAATATTGTAAACCATGTTAAGTATGATAAGGTAGATTCTTGGTTAAAATATGTTTTTTAGGTATTTGTAGTTGCTACAAATGGCAGCCATGCCTATTGTGTGTACTGACAGCTGCTTTGTGTTGTTCCTGTATGGCCTTCGTCTGGGTCCTTTGCTCGGAACTTATAGAGCTTCCATTACTTTTGACCTTCAGTAAATTTTGTGTGTGTGTGTGTCTGTGTGTGTGTGTCTGTGTGTGTTGTTCCAGTGCTGAGGTCATCAAATGTGTGATAATGTTATTTTCTGGATTAATATGCTGGATTGACACTAAGGTAATCACTTCTAAGTTGGGTGGAACTCCATGTTTAAATCTATCCTTAGCTTTCATCCAAATAAATACACAAAAAAGATTGAACTAAGAACCAAAAGTATGTAATATAAAGATGTTTAGAAATGAATGTGTATACATTTGTATGCTTTTGTATTTAGTTTTCTTAGAATAATACAGTGTTTTTGTATCTGGTCCCTAATTGAACCTCGGCTTGTAAAATCTGTGGATTACGTTGTGTTTACATGAGGAGAGCTCCCAATCAGCATTCACACAATTAAATAAGTGTTCCTAATTTCTGAACATGTTTGTGTTGTTGCTTTTTGAAATTTTGCATCAGTAATGTTAATTTCTTTAACTTTTTACATGACTCAATGATGAATTTCTTATTCTTTTTTTTAATCAAACAGATACCAAAACACACATATCGACTCAAATAAAAAGAGGAATCAAATGAAACCATTTCTACCTTAATCGTGGCCACAGTGTCTGTGTTTATGTAGACAACTGTCCCTCTGTAGTAATTACAAATCTCACATTCAACAACGTTGATGAGGATCAAGTTGTGGTATTTGTGATGAAACACCATTAACATGATTCATACTTAACAAAACAAGATCCTAGAACTATAACTACATGCTATTAAAAAGTGTATTAGTTAACACTTTATTTAAATAGCATTATTCCACTTTAATATATCCTTTATAAACAAGCCTAAGTAAATCATTAATAACATATTTCATGTGTATGAAAGCACAGCATTGGACGGTTTAAATTATTTGTTTATTTCAGGAGCCTGAACAGGAGCCTTTGTTGTCCTGTGTTGTGTTCACTGCAGATGGTGTTTGTATGACCACATCCCTGCCAGCTGGATATCTTTATTAGGCTGTATCTTGTCTTGAAACGCAGTGAACAGTACTGTTGAAAGAAACCAAAAATAAATTTAATAAAATTTAATACAAAAATAAAATAAATGAAACAAAGCAAAATACTATACAAGTCATAAGTGCAACCTGCCAGCAGAGGTCGCCCCTGCCCAATTTATAGTTTGTATGTAAAATAATAAAAGTATTACAGCATGCCACACACAGCTGATTTCAAATGTGCAGTGCTGCGTAAGAGCCAACCCTAATTTTTTATATTTTGCCAGGAACATGGGAAATAAGTTTTTTTAATTTTTTTATTTTTTATATTGATGGGGAGAACCTCTTTAAGACACTCTTCCACAGTTTCTACAATGGATATAAGATAAGACGACTAGAAGACAATAAGATATATAATACAATACAATATATACAACAGTAGCTGAGGTTCTATGTACATGCATACCCAGAATGTGTTATAGATAGATGGTTGTACAAATATGCAAGAAATAAAGTTTTAGAGTCTAACTGTGCTCCTTCCTACAGCGAGGGTGTTTCAGTCTCTGACTAAAGGAGCCGCTCAGCACACTCAGACTCATGGAGGGTGATGTGGGTTGTGCATGATGGAATTCAGCTATACTAACATCCTCCTCTCGCCCACCACCTCCACAGACTCCAGAAGACATCGGAACTAGACCTCTGCATCAGTTTGTCAATCCTGCTCCTGTCCTTGTCCGTGCATCTGCTCCCCCAACAGGTCACTGCATAGAAAAAGGCGGCTGCTACCACAGTGTCATAGAATGTCCTTGACAGAGTCCAGCAGACTCTGAAGGACCTCCGATATTGTCTGGCTTTTATCCTGTTTTCTCTCTGGATGATCCCACACCCACATAGCAAGCAGGTCTGGCCCGGATCTGGTATCAAGCCGTATGTCAAGAAGACGTATGTCATCCAGATGTGGGCCAGGCCTGGCATAGATGGCACTGTCTATGTGATGGCATGCCATATCTGGTCCGATTGTGGTTTGGTTTATGTGGCCCAGGCTCATAGAAAACAAGTCTAGATCTGGCAACAAGCTGGCACTTCTGACTGACTGGTGTCATGGCAGGTTGTATGTCAACCAGATGTGGGCCAAGTCTGGCAATGATGGCACTGTTTATGTTCCTATTTTCCTATTTTAGTTAGAAGACCCAAATGCCATGTTGCAATAGTATACTGCTATGGTAGCCAACGTTTCAAATGCAGGTTTGACAGGTTTGTGAGTGTATATTTTATCCAAAACCCAGTGACGGTTTACTCATCTTTGCCAGTGGGTGGCTGTAGCTCAGGTCATCTGCTGATCGGAAGGTTGGTGGTTCGAACCCTGGCTGCATTTCAAGAGTATGAATGTGTATAAATGTAGTTAGGAGGCACTCAGTTGAGTGAATGTGGGATGTTGTAATAGAGCACTTTCAGTAATCCTAGAGAGTAGAGGAGCGCTATAAAATAATCAGTCCATTCATTGTCTGAGCAGAGTGTTGTCATGTTACTTTTGCACTATTATGTTCCGGCACATGTTGTTATTACATGGCTTGATTAAGGCACACATTAGGCTGACATCTGGGGCCAGAGCTGAAACTGTTCTGGGCCAGCACAGGACTACCAGTGTGTCTGCAACTGGCCTTGTGCTGGCCCATGTGTGGGCCACATCTGGCAAAACAGATCTGGGCCACCAAAGGGCCATCATTCTTTGCGGTATGTCAGCCATGTGTAAGAACATCGTGTGGGCCAGATCCGGGCCATACCAATTTTGCTATGTGGGCAGTGCTTTAAAATTGTTGAGGTCCAGCATTTGTGTTTTGTGCTCTCTTCCCTCTTTTCTCTTTACAAAAACATCACAGAGAGGCTGACTCTTTCAAGAGTAAAGACGAGGAGAGATTCAATATGTGACAGACCAATGTGCGATGGAACACTTCTACAAACTGCTGCTACTAAACACATTTGATTACATTTGGTTTGATCTGACATACAAGTCAAAATTCAACAATTCAATACCTTCACTTTCTATGGACTAAAATGCAATTTAAATGACTGAAGTGGCCTCAGCACATCGTGGCCAAACCGTCTCTTGGACTACAGGAACATATAGCATTAACTATTAACTGTGAATGACACTTGGAGGTTTTGGAACTACACATAGTGACTCTGAGATTACTTCCTTTTGGGGAAGGACTTTCTTATTTCAGTAAGATGACGCCAAACCTCTGCACAGACTGCAGCAGGATGGCTCTGTAATGAAAACATGTAGGTGCTAGACTAACCTGAGTAGATGTTTCTGGTACAATTTCACTTACTTCCAATGTAGATGGAGTCTTAAAATCTGAGAAGGACAAAGCTCCAGCAACAATTACAGCACCCTAATGTTTTAAGAAATATTGAGTATCGAGGTATTTTTGGAGGTTATGTATCAGAATTTCAAGAGTGGGACTACGCCTCCAAACACGCTCCTTCCGGTTCTCATCTATATATTTCTGCAAGCTGTTCATCCTCGTTTACGTACCCCATCCTCGTTTACGTACCCCTCCCTCCCCTTTTCAATTCTTTAACTTCTTCACTTCTATTTAGTACATGGGGATCTGCCAGGCCCGGGATTCCTCGCCAGTCTCCTTCAAGGCCTTCCCCAAACCGCAGCTCAATTCATGTCCAAGCCATTCAACTTTACCTACTAGAACGCTGTCAAACCTAAAATGAGGACGTAGGCCGAGCTAGTGAAATGTGAAGTAAGGAATGTTGTTGGGTTACTCATGTACAGGTAGGACAGACACAGAGCCCTATAACCAGCCCGCACTCCACAGTCAGGTTCATTTCCCCCCTACACTTGTGGACAAGAGATATTTTACTTTGTATTCTTATGGTGACATTTTATAATCATAACTATCATTGATCAGTCATTCATCATTGTTGAATCTGATGACAGTATAATCTTTGTTTTATATTTATGGTAATCTGAGTAAAGATTAATGGATGCATATTATCATCATTGTAATCAAGTCTCAAATGGTATCCACAGCATTGTATTCACCGTCCAAACTGGAGGGTCCAGCAGGACCTTGTTCTAATTCATTTGCAGGCCTACATCAGAACATGCACATAGAGAGTTATGTAAACACGCACGTTCGCATACACACTTATTTACACAGGGAGGTCGTGTCAGGACGTTCTCTAGTTGGACACTCACAGAACTGCACAACATGACATGTCACACACTTGTTTTTCTCTAAAGTATCATCTGATGTTTGTATAAGGAGAACTTTGGACTATGGGGAGACTGTTATCATTTCCAGTAAGGTCTAACTGTGTGATGTCATCATGGGTTATATAAGGATGGGGAGCTGTCCACTCTTTGGAGAATCTGTTGCAAGTTTTCTTCCCACACTTCTGCGCAGAGTGTGTAATTAAAGATCACTATTTTGACGCCTCCCTGGACTCAGCCTGCTTTCTTCTCTTACCCAAAACGAACGAATCTTAACAATTCTTGGTGCCGAAACTCCGGTTGGGGAGGAGAGGAGCTGCGGCTGCTGCGTGGAAGGTGCCAAAACGAACGGAGATCAGCAGCTTATCTGAGTGACAAGCCAGGCGAAATAAAGGGTGAGGGCCACCTGTTGATGTTTATCCAAAGGCGCTAAAATTGGAAGTTAAAACTAAATTTAATTAAATAATATTCACTCAGTATGGGCTTCTTATGTCTGTTCATAGTGATCTTTGGTAATTAGTGTTAAAAATAGGGAATATTGGTCTGTCTAAATTTATTGCTGTTTATTTTGGGGGTGAATTTTGAGCTAAGAGGTTATATGTGTTTAAGACAATACGGTTTAAAGTGTTTAAAGAAGAGGTGGGTTGACTAGATGCCAGCCAGACGCTCGGTAGTGTAGGGAATTTGGTTTTTATTGAGTAGCAAAAACGCGGTTTTGGGCCTCAGGTAATTAAACTGGGGGGGCAGAGTGCCCACAGTGAGGCTTTTAAAACAATTAAAGGTCTTTAGAACTGGGGACGCGGTCCCCTAAGAGCGCAGCTGCTCAGCGCCGTGGCGGCGACTCCTGATCGCGGACGCGTGGTTAGGCTATTTGCTCGGTTGGTTGCCGGGGAGGTTCGAGCATCCCAAACAAACCAAAGTGGTCGACGGAGACCACTTTCTTACTGCGCTAGATTGATTGACAGGGTGCGGACCCGGCCGGGACCACCAGAGGTGGAGCTCCTTCCCAGCTGCGGGAAACGGTTATAAATTAATTAGTATTTAGAAATTAGACCGCGACCGGCGAGGGCGTTCCCGACGCGTGTAATTGATCAGCAAGGTGCGGCCTGGGCTATAGATGCTTTTAAATTTGTCTAAAAGTCAGGAATAGCGGTATAGAAATAAGAAGTGAAATAAAAAAAAAATAGGCTGTTCTGGCATATGGTATTTTCTTATGTCTATGCGGGCCCGTGTATGTAAATAGGATATAAACTACCCGTGTGTGTGTAAATAAAGTTTTCTCTGAGCGCAGGAGAGGGGGACTCTCTGTGTGTGTGTATTTCTTCTTAGGAGAAGGAGGGGTTGGGCTGTGTTGTGCTGTAACGCACTCGCGAGCACACGCGGTCTGTGTGTGTGTAACTGCTGGCGTGGTTTCATCTCCCTCTCCCTACTTCTCCACTTCTCTGCTTCCCAGTTTCTAAAACCTTGTAGACTGCCTGGAAAAAGGCAGAGGTGTGTGCTTTATTCTTGAAGTTGTGTATATAAAGTTTTTAAAGATCGGTTGAGTCTCTCGCTATAAGGAGGGAAACGGCGTGTATAGTAGATTGATGGGATTATTTGCATGTGTGAAAACTTTGTAGTTGTTAGGGGAGTGAATGTGAATGTGAGAGTGAATTTTCGCTGGCTTCAGGTGTTTAAACTGTTACAGTGCGAAATTTTGTTGTGAAAGGAGGATTAGAGTGTGTGTGTGTGTGTGTCTGTGAGAGAAAGACAAGGTGGGGGCCGAGTGCTGTGTGTGTGTGACTTTCTGCATGACAGAAGAGGAAGGAGAAGTAGGTCAGTTGATTTTCTGTGAAATAATAATAGTCAAGAAAAAGGGGAAAACAATAAAGTGTGGAAGTGTGAGTGAGATATTGTCTCTGACTGGGGAAGCAGTGAGAGTAGAGGTCACC
>NW_024582764.1:61216-102290 GCF_018398535.1 Haplochromis burtoni
TGAGTGAAGTATGTATGTGTATATATGTATATATTGTACTATTCTTATTCTTAGTTAGTGTATTGTCTGTCTTGTCTTAATGTTGGTTTAAAATGAAGCACTGTAACAAAAAATAATTTCCCCCAGGGATCAATAAAGTATTCTGATTCTGATTCTGATTCTGATTCTGATCTGTCAACAGATCAGCATTCGACTGATTCACAGCATCATCCATGTCGAGCAATGCACAGCTGAGATTTTACATGGGATGATGTTTGCGGTGAGTGAGTCGACCTCTCTCTGTACAGACACAACTGTGGTAACATAAATTAAACACCGGCAAGTTGATTAAAAGCTCGCCGTGACCACTTAGCCTGATTAGGTAAGTGAATCCAGATAAGGGAATTCTGGGAATGAACTTTGTACTGGTGTCATTTCTGTATTAGCTCTGTCTGGGACCTTTGCTCTGATACTTTTTCACATTCAGTAGATTTTTTGTTATTCTAGAGCTGAGCCAAACATTTATGTCTCAATTTTACATCTGGTGTAAATTTGATTTTTCTCGCTGGTGCTTTTACTGCCATGACTGTTAGTGAACTGTGGCTCAAACAACATTTTTCTGTGGCTCAAACAGAAGCAGTAATAATAATAATAATAATAATAATAATAATAATAATAATAATAATAATAATAATAATAATAATAATAATATAACCTATTATAATAATATAACCTCCTGGACAAGAGTCTATTCAACACTAAAGATGTGATTAAAAATCAAGTTTGTACAAAAGCATACAAATTCAATTCATTTCTGAAGAGTTATAACTATTATTATCGTCTCTGCTTGTCTTTGTGTAAAAATCACCTTTACAAAACCACTGTAAAAAGCACAAAACATATACAACCCTTTTAATGAGCCAGGCACACCGGTTCAACAGCTGTTGACAACCTGATGATGTGACAAAACTCACCTCATGCAAAACTGGTTTCTTAAATATGAATGGTCTCCACAGAGCACCTTTGGGAAGTGGTGGAAGATTTACATCATGGATGAACACAAATCTGCAGCAACTCAACTCTGTGATTCTGTCATGTCAATACGGACCTGAGTCTCCAGTGCTTTTTAAATCTATGCCATGAAGAGTTCTTAAGGCAAAAGCTAGTCCAGCACCGTACTAGCCAGAAGTATATAATGATGTTTTACCATCATTATATACTTCTGGCTAGTACGGTGCTATATATATATATATATATATAAGAAAAAAATAAGACTTAATAAAACATCTTACTTGAATGAATGAATGAAGTTTAGTTTTTACATCCATAAACGTGTGATTACATGTTTTCACCAGTACGAGAAAAGCCTTCCCAAAGTGCACTCAGACAGATATAGCCAGAATGGGCATGCTTGGTTTTAATCCCATAATAACCAGCACCAGCTCCCTCTTATAGCATCTTACACTGTCCATAAATCAATACAGTAATAGTGCTGACTGCAGCAATCTGAGCCATTGAAGCAATGTGGGACTAAAACGGGAGAAATGACCCTGACTGTGTGCACTGCTGCTGCAGTCTACTGTCTAAAATAAGCTCTCTCCTTGGAGCGTGGCTCAGACTGCTAATGAGCACTTATGTGGGAATGCCAGTGTCGTGGATAGTGTGGCAGATAATCTTTACAGCCAGCCAGCTTCACTGATTTCTTTCTCCTCGTCTCTTTCTTCTTCTTTTTTCCACTTTCTTCTATCTCAGCCTCTGAGTATGCTTTGTTCTGTCAAAAGGCATTCTTGTCTGGCCTCCCACCCGAGCTGCCTTTAAGATATTTCAGCATTTTCTCCACATCCCACACCCACATTTTTCCTTCTCTTCTAAGTTCTTCTGGTATTTTTTATCTCAAAATGAAGCAGCTCATCTCTCACATAATAGACAGAAGGAACACTGCTTCATTGAAAATAAAACCGCCTTTTTGATCTGGCGTTAGATAATATCTGGGACTCTGCAGTGAACCAGTGAGCTGTGTGTGGGAGCTCCGGCTGACAAAAGCACAAACTCCCCAGTGCCGGCTCTCGCTGTGGCCAAGGTGCTTCAAACAGACACCGAACTTTTCCAAATGGAAACACAAAGAGCCACAACAGCCTCCATGTTTTTAAATCAAAGTTAATGTCACATGTGTACAAAGAGAACGGAACCAAAAATGAGGAAACATCATCATCAACTGTTCAGATCCAGATAAACTTCTGAATTTATGAAAGGTATTTCTTGCTTCTTGATCCTTTTGACTAAATACACAAAACATATATACTTTACTATTTAATTAAAAAAAATAAAATAAAATGTTGTCATGCTAAAAAAAATGAAGGTGGTCTATGGTGAGCAGAGTCGAGGTTATACCTGGTAAACATGAGCATGTTAGCATGCTGCTGCTAGCAACAACAGAGCATATCCTGTGTGTGGTATCGATAACTGTTCATCCAGGATTAGATTAAATGAAAAGCAGTTACTATGTGTAACCCTCAAGTTATAATGACCAAGTAGTAGTTGTTATACAGGAATACTTGTTGTATTTATCTTTGTCGTACCAACATGGTTTCTTTAATCTATCGTGCAAAAGGCATGTTTATGTCTTATTTTCTGATCTAGAGGGGATGTATTGACTGAAACAGCACTTGCCTCTGAAAGCCTCTGTCTGTTCATCCCTGTAAAGATCAGAAGAGGGACGAATATTTTAAGTAACTGAGCTACAAACATTCTCCAGATATCTCTGAAACAGCAAATTCATCCTTGGCCTGCACGTCTCCTCAGGCTGATTGAGGACATCTCTGATGCTGTTAGCCGCGATTCACTGTGAAACATTTCCAAAGGGGAATATTAAAATAGATCCTAAGTCTATTTAAAAAATACTGACCTCACACAATTGTGCTTCCATTAGTCTTGCCACAGAAATGGGTTTTAAAGTTCCTTTAAAAAATAAATTAAAGCATCTGTGAAAAGTTGTTGAAGATGTTTAAAAATGTCTACAAAAACTCAGGTATAAACATCTTTTTAGGGCTAAATGTGCTCATATATGGGATCATTTTTAAATCCCTCATAAGGGCAGCAGGGGGCAGAGAAAGTTTAACAGCAGGTTCATGAAGCTGGTTCATGATGCCAGCAGGTCACATGAGAAGAACTGAGCCTCATCCTGCTGGAAGCTGGTGTATGTAGACACTGATAACGCTACCACAGACACCAATCCTAAGCTTGTTTTAAAGTTGAAGTCACACTGACCAACTAGTTTAATCAGCAGGATGATATTTGATCAAAATGAGCTAAAACTCTTAATTATAAAAAGGAGCTGTTTTATAATTACTTTATTCTGGATTTAAGCTTTAAAACTGAAAGAGTTGCCTTTTTTCTTCCTTTTTCCTTTTAGTGTATTTGATTGCAGCTCAATCACTGATCCTTGTAAAAAGTTACACTCTTCTGTGCCCTGTATGTGTTAACTTGAATATATCCAAAATGTATATTAATTATGTTGATATTTAGCTTTCTGTCCACATAAAAAAAAATGTATTGCGTCAAAAATGGCAACTTTGAAAATCCTGCTCAACCCACATTAATGCGTCGTCACCTTTTACAATCAAATCTGAACGAACCCATCCCGACAGACACCCCTCCCCCCTCCCCACGGGGAAACAGGTCCTAAAAACCTGTAAACTCATTCCAAGAATGCCACCTGTTTGTGTAATTAATGTGCAACTGTTTGCGTGACGTTTATTGTGTGGACAGTTGAGGTGACACGCTGACAGCTGCGCGCAGATTTGACCTCAGAGAAACAGAAATTTGTGTGGGTGTAGTCCCACTTTGTTAGAGGGAGTATCTGCTGCTGGTTATGTCCCTGTTGGCACTGCTTAGTCACAGTGCATACATTATTCCACTCTGTCTTTTCAGGAGAGCTAAAGGCCTGAAATAAAGTTTCCTGGGTCACTGTGCACATTTCTGCCCCTTTTGTCCTCCAGATACGTTCCAGAGATGTCGGGACTTTAAAGCTAAAAGAACATTGAGTTTCTTGTATGCATTACTCTGATGTACATGCACCTGCAGCAACAGGTGGTCACAGAGGGAGGCACTTTGGAGCGTGTGAACTCAACAGATAAAACAGTCTGCTGTCTTTTCACCCGCTCTCGCTCTGTTCAATGGCCTCCAAGTATCCGGACAACCTTGCCTGGTATTTTGGCACAAGTCCCTTGAGTGTTGATGTCAGCTGAGAGAGGGGAGAAAAGGAGGGAGGGAGGGAGGGAGGAAGAGAGGGAGGAGGGGATGAAGGCCTGAGAGAGAGAGAGAGAGGGGGGGAGGAGTGAGCGGGCTATTCAAGGCACTTGTCCTCTGTCTCCCTCTGAGCACAGAGGAGGGGGAGGCGCACATGCATTGAGGGAAGCACACTTGCACACATAGTAGTAGCAGCCGCATTTTCACAGGCTGCTCTTCAGACTGACAGCAGCAAACGGAGTTGAGAGGCAGCGCAATAGAGCGAGGGAAACAAGGCAGGCATCCAGAGAGGAGAGCAAAGCAGAGGAGGCTCACGCAGGGTTTCCCCTTACTGCCCTTTGGCTCTCTGGGACCCACAAAAGGAATCTCCTCTGTGCTCTTCTTGAGCTGAACTTGCTTTGCCAGAAGACCTGCACCCCACTATGGCAGCCCTGGTGGGACATGGGAACCCTTGTCCCCTCTTATCTGATTCCTCTAAACTGTGGACTACCTTTATTTTGGGTGTGTTGACCCTTTCGACTCAAGTCTGGGGCTTTAACTTGGATACTACTCACACACTGCATAAGTTGGGAGACCCTGGCACCTTCTTTGGCTTCTCTCTTGCGCTTCACCAGCAGCGTAATCCAGACCCTCAGAGCTGGTGAGTGTGAATGCGGCACTGAGCTCGTCCTGTGTGTCCTGTGTGTTTCTGACTCAGGTCAAATATGTGATGTCTTGTGTGCGCACCTGCTTCTCATACAAAAGCTCATCGCGAGTTCATTCTTAGGGATCTAAAATGCTAATGCCAACACAGCCAGCATTTCTGCACTGCATCAATTTGTCAAATCACTGCTTTGCTGCAGTAGTTGCTTATGTGCAGCGTCTGCACTGAGAGGAGAGTGGATGAGAGCAAGCTTCCTGAATCAGAAGTGAGGATCTGATTTCTCTAAAAGGTAGAAGAGTGTTTTTAAGTCATTCTCTTGGAGGAACTCATGTCCCATGAAGTATAGAGTGAGGAGTCTTCAGTCTGTCTGGTTGTGCCTATGAACCCAAAGTTAAGCTGTTCATGTGTGTTTGCTCTCTGATCTGCTGTTTGCCGGCAGCTGTTTTGATGAGTCTTCCAGTGTGACCGGAACACTCACGAGTCCTGTTCCAATCCTCCAGCAAGTCATGAATAAATGATAACAACAAGCCTGCGTGCAAATCTTTGGACATGTTTACGACAGGACCGCGAATAAAAGGCTGCCCAAGTTTAGCTGTCTGGATGCTTTGTGGTTGATATTGACGAGATCTGTTCCATCTGATTTGGTGGTGTATTTTCTTTTAGTCATGAATTTGGTGCTGCTTTTTGTCAAACAGTCTCTGCTTAGATTAATACAGTGCACACTATCTGGTGAGATTCAGAAGATTAAGTAAAGTTGCAGAATTGCAAGAAAAATCATGCATATAAAATAATGACATATCACAGCACTCTGTATTTTATAAGATCCTAAGAAGAATACACATGTATTCCAAATCTTAACCAACAGTTGAACTATAGCTGTAAAATAAATATAGCAGCGTTTGAGGTAATATCTCCCTCTGAAATTTACTGATTTATAAATGTAATGTTTGCTCCAAACCCCAAAATAGCAAATGTAATGTTCATG
Organism: Haplochromis burtoni; assembly: GCF_018398535.1. NCBI lineage: Eukaryota > Metazoa > Chordata > Actinopteri > Cichliformes > Cichlidae > Haplochromis > Haplochromis burtoni. Next base: position 67,072 of record NW_024582764.1, read on the forward strand.
TCACATGTCTGGTATAAAGGAAAATTAATGTTTAAGGATGAGGGAATTAACTTACTACAAGCTCCTGTTTTAGAGCTCCATATTTAACTGCGGGCTGCTTAGTTTACCCGGGCTGGAGTCACCCTGTCGCCTGGTAAGACCAGGGGAATGACATCAGACACAGTCATGTCATCCCTCTGAAAACCAGCATGCTGTCCAGCAGCATTCCTGGGACTTATTTTAAAAAGCAACTACCAGAATACTCATTGTATCACTGACTGCTGTGTCCTGAGTAAACAAGGGATAAGACTCCAGCAAAACTGTCCATCAGGGATGTTAGAGCCAGGAGACAGTCAATAAAACTCTGACCTGATGTGCTGATGTGATGATGCATCTACTGGAAGAGAGTGGCATGAATGATGTTGCTGCCGGTACGCTGGGAAAGTACTTTGTGTTTGGATGACTTTATGGTGATTTCATCCTCGGTCGGTCTGTGCAGATGACTTTGCAGGGTGTAGCCAGCCAGGGTTTTAGAAATATTGAATAATGGGGCCCAAAACAATTTGACTATACACAAAGAAATGTATTGTATTACAAATTTTGTCAACTTTCAGCTTTGTTACTCTACATTTTTTCATGAACACCATGAACACCAATGTCCTTTAAAAGTGTTTAGCTTAAGAAATGAAATCATTAGGTCAAAAGGTAAAGCAGCATTTTATGCCCACTTTTGTGGCGGAGAAGCAGTCTGAGAACATTCTGCCATTTCAGCAAGTTGACAAAACGATTTTAGAAAATATTATTTTTAATAATGGCCACACTGACAAATGCAACGCTTTTAACTCTGTTTTTAGTCTTTACCGTCTCCTGAAGAAAATACACGACTCTTTAGCCGCTCTCAGTCCACCAGCTACAGCTGTGTCTGTTAACCTCCTAAGACCTGAATTCTTTCATGGCGTTTTTAATTTCTCTTTGCTATTTGGGCTGATTGGGACCTGATGAATATAAAAACAAAGAAATACCAGATTTTTGTTTTTGACAAAAATGAGATCCACATTCGTTTTAAATTTTGCTAGAATAGTGGCAGTATAATGTCTTCGTAAGTGGATATCCTTGTAGAGCAGAATTTAGTATTTTGGTCTAGACAACCCAAAATGTGATGTCCACATGTGTGGACGGCAGGTCCTAGGAGGTTAAACAACTTGTTCATGAACTTATTCCCACAAGCACTTTTTTTCTAAGCTGTTTATAAGCGCTGCCTATCTAACATTCACACATGCATTCACACTCCGATGGATGCATTGGAGAGCAACATTGGGTTAGTATCTTGGATATTTGGATATGCAGACTGGAGCAGACTGGGATCAAACCACCAACCTTCCAGTTAGTAGGTGAGCGACCACCTGAGCAACAGCCAGTAGTGATGTGATGTCCACATATGCGGATGCCAGATTAAAAATGCACAGAAACTCACTGCACTTAAAAACGATGGGTATGGTTTGCAGAAACAAATGCTCAGGAGTCAAAATCAGATATTTTGGTAATACAATAAAATTTTATTTTCTTTGTAGTCGTTTGAATTTAACATGTAATAAAATGTGACATTAATCTGTTAACAAGCCCACATTAATAATGTATTCCACATTGTTTTTACCTTAATTATTGTGTGATAATTAACTGTTATGACATGGTTATTGCCTCTGTCTTTAAACCACATTATAACCCCACTATTACCATATTACTTTAGAGCTGTAATAAGAAATACTACCAATACTTCTCAGAGTGTGTTCTGGGATCACCAACACAAAATCATTCTGTGCCATTTCGCATGCTTTTAAGTCATGTTTTAATTAGATTTGAGGTAAAATCATAAATTGCATTAAAATAAAAATCCTCTTAGGGGCTATGAGAATTTTGGAATTATGTTTATTAAAATAAAAATGGCTTTCAGCGGGAAATGGAAACCATCTAGTGTGTTACACTCTGGACAATCCTGACATGTTGTTTTTAGGAACATAATGAAAAAATAATTCTTCTTGGTGGGAAATTCTAAATATTAGAGGTTTTATTGCCCCTTCAGAGATGTATTATTCAGAAGCAGCACAATAGTTATGCTTCCTGTCTGAATAATACATTTCCATTAAGCCTTATTCCCTCTGTGTTATTACATTTCCTATTTGGTAGTTTAGTCTCCAGCCCTCGTGAAGCCGTCTGCCTGAAACTTATTGTAATCAGATGCTACTGACTCACTTTCTTTTTCTATGATGAGGGTTTGGGTTACTGTCACCTGTGGCCATAATGTTTTACAGTCATTGTGTGTTATGTCACTCTATTCGACTGAGAAAATGATATTTGTCTTTGATGCTCTGTGCTGTGCTTACTCATGATTAAATCATACTATAAAGTAATGCGAGTGCTAATACAGATCAGCGTAGTCATACTGTCGCCCCTGAAAGAGTTTCACCGCCAGCGGCTTTGGAGTTTCACAGTTTATCGGAAGCTCAGCAAAGATCAGAAAAGTCAATACTGTTTGGAGTTGATACCGCGTACACAATGACTGCCTTTTTGTTCAGTTTTGCAGCATCAAACCTTGCAGCTTATTTTCAGTATGGCAGTAAAGGTCAACCCATGTGACACAATATTATCATACTGATTCACATACTGTGAGGACAAGCAGGTCGTTGACACGGCTGAAGTAAAACTAGGCCAGAGTTTAGAGCCTTTTGTAAACCTTTGTTTTTCTTCCTGAGCACAGGCCAAAGCTTAAACGAGAGAATTTCATCTTTTGCTGCTAACGCCAAACAGAGGATGAGACGTGATGGGTATTTGAGTCTGAGTTATGTGTACATCTGCTATTTTTAATGCTAAGAGAAGTGCTTCTGCTATTAGTGTACTGCCTGGTGAAGACGGGAATCTCCCTGGGCTTGAGCCCCCCACTGCCTGTTTACCTAAATTTAAATAATAAACATCTTTACGCTGTGGTAAGTCTGCCCAAAATAATTAAGAAAAAGTTATTCCTATAAGACAATATGCTCTAATATTGTCATAATTCATTAATAATGTACAGATATCTCAGTTTCAGAGTGCTTAACACATGTCCAGGCACAGCAGTCCGTCTTTGCTAATCCTATATAGCTTGCTTTTTTCACTGAAATATCTGTAACATCACTTGTGCATTATCAAATTCCATCTGTCTATATCAAAGTCCAAATCTATATAATAAATCAATATACAGTGCGTGCTGCAAAGCCACACATCATTGACAATACTGTTAGACTGTGATTTATCCTACAGTTGATTTACAATTGACTGCGTTGCAACGCATTCATAGGAAAAGTGATAAAGTCTCAGGTTGCAGTAGGGGTCATGTTTACATGTGGTACTGCTTCTGAGAGTAGGCACAGTCTGTCTCAGTGCCTGGGGGGGGCACAGGTAGCTGACATAGTCACAGACATGTGTCTGGAGTTTGGTTTCATTGGCTGAATATGAATCCAAAGCAATGCTTTTTGAGGCCGAACAAATCCTCCTCTTGAACCGAAGGCGTGATTAACACCCTAAGGAAGACTGGGACATAGGGGTGATCACATGCTGAATTCCAAAGGCATACAGAGTTTGCAAAAGAAGAAGGGTTTGACATTTTGGGAAACATCCCCATGTACTTTGTTGTTCTGCTTTGGAGAAGAGAAAACATCATCATTTCTAAAAACATCATAAAACCTATACATAGGGATTATAATTCTCATTCTGATTTCAGATCTATACAGTAAATGTACCGAGCAACAGATTAGACCAACAAACACTAAAAACTGGGGGAAACAGGTAGTCTGTGTCTGACCTAATAGATAGTCACAGTATTGTGACTGCCTGCCACACTGCCGAATCGTGACGCATCCATTGAAGTCATTGTGAAAATTTTAAGTGGGAAGTGGAACTTGTTCCAACATCTGATCAATGTCTTTAATGAATGACTCAACACAGGAATGTGCTTTATATAATTAGTAATTATATTTGTTAAGGGGCATCTACACAAGAAGTGATTCAAAATTACATGATGACCAGCAACTGTATAAAGTCACTGACTTTAAGTGATAATGGGTGAAATGCATGCTAGTGACAGTTGTTGGTTATCAACACTGAGGCAACCAATTAAAGCAGCTACCACCGAAAGCTAAAGATACCATTAACTGATATACAACAGGGTAATAAATACATTTGAGCATTACCATGGCAACAAGAGCCAAGAAGGTCATGACCAACTGTCTTAGTAATGAGCAACGACTGAATCGCTTCATGCTTGGATGTCGCTTGAGAGAGGATCTGACCAAGAACAATGTAACCATCTTGCCATCTGCCTCACTGCCACAGTGCGCTCTTTGCTGTAAAAACCACAGTAAGTTATGGCCAAGGAGACAATGTCACTGTCACAGTGATGTTTTCTGGAAAAAGCTACCTACCACCGTATAAAGTCATAAACACTGTGTAGAAAGACTGAGTTTCCATTTCATAAGTGCAATGAGCTGTTCACTGACAGATTGTTACCTCGAACCTGTTTGTCACCTCATTTCTGTTACTTCTGTTAGTACTCCATGTGTTAAACTGTGCACACTAGAAACTTGTGAAAACCTTAGTGAACACTGCAAGTTATGCACTTATCAGAAATGATGAACTTCTATAGTGAAGACAACAAACAGCAACACATGATCAATATCTGTTCGCCGCCCTGTGTTGATGACGTGTCCTTCTCCTACTAGCTGAAAATTGTTTGGCGGTCCCTCACCTTCACCTCACCAGCCAAGATCAGTCTTCCACATTTTGGACAATATTCCTGATTTTAGTTTATGAATTATGACTCATTCACAGTATTCTCCATCCCTCCCTGTGGTGTTTCACACATATATATCTATAAGTGTTTTTAAACAGGACACTGCAGAACTTCTTCACACATTTATTATACAAAGAAGAATTTATGGGTGCTCATTTACATTACAACAGGCAGATAAAAGCTGCTTTTTCACCCTGGCTTAAGAGTTTAGAATGAAGCGTCCCCCCTTTCCCCTCCCTAATTCAATTCATGATTTCTTTTCCCGCTCTCTCTTCCCCCCTTTAAGTTGATCCCACAGTAACTTTCTCACTAAATCTCCCAGAGGCCATTCATGTGAAAGCCTCATAAATGTAAGAACTGTTGCAGTGCTTATTTATATGAGGGATCAGAAAAAGCAAATGCTATGCAGCACGAGCTTTACAGTCTCTCGTGCACATACACTCGATTAATGCCCTTTTTTCTACCTCCCAATCACTCTCTGTCTATTTAGCATTCCTCTGTTCCTCTGCTGGACTGCCTGGGCTTGGACAAAAGCTCGGTGGGAAGCAGCACTGCCTGGTCCAGAGCTTTCAGGAATATTACTTTGCAGACTGCGTGCACACTGAAAGCTGATGCACAATCTGCAGCGTCAGGCTGAAACATATAACTTGGATCTGATGGAGGCAGTGCTGCAGAAACTGTTTCTGCATCTGAGTTTCACAGTGAACAGATAAAATCTTGAGGTTACACATATATGCTTTTAATTGTAAACATTTTGTAGCATTAACTGCATAAATAATGATCTGTAATTTTTGACTCTGACCTTTTGTTTTCCTTGATTTCCGATAAAAATCTTAACAATACGTTGAGCTGACCCCAGCACTCACTTATGAAAACGGCACGATTTGAATGTGGGGGAGGTGTCGAGGGTCTGATGGTACCTGCAGGGATGAATAAATCTCTTTGATTAAATGTGTGTGTGTGTGTGTGTGTGTGTGTGTGTGTGTGTGTGTGTGTGTGTGTGTGTGTGTGTGTGTGTGTGTGTGTGACTGATAAGGAAGCAGTTTAATAAATCACCTAGATAGTAGCTCGACTTAGAACTGATGGGCCTCTGATCTGTGTCCAGAAACACACCGTGCCATGCAAACCAGACCAGAGCAGGAAATTATGAGAGATGTTGATGCTTTTTGTTTGGAATTATTAAACTAGATTTTCAATTAAATTTTTCAATTTTGATGGCAGTGATCATATAAAGTGAATGTTTTATTTGTTCTTTAATAGATAATTGTTGCAGTGTCGTATTGAGACTTGCGTCAGTAATTTCAACAGATATGAGCTGAACTGATGAATCTGAAATGCAATGCAAAGAAGAATAACAATGAAATAACAATATTCTGCAATGAAATACAGAACAAAAAGTCACCGTGCTTTGAAATTGCCCCACTATTATGTAAGTTGAAATGTAGTGTGTTGGCTAAGTTTATGCATCACTAAAATTAAGCTGTTACATATATGAACAAACACATGTGACTAATGTGCTTCCTAATATGTGATCACAAGCATTTTTGGGATATTATCATTGAATTGACTTTTTAACTGCTTTTGATTCACTATATTCTGTAGATTCGAGTTTCCAGAGAGCCCAGACAGCTTATGCACCAAACTACCAAGAAAATGCAGTTCATTAATGAATTAAAGAAAAACAATGACAATGGGAAATAAATAAGACACACTGAAAATTAGCAGTGGAATTTGAGAACCCTAATAGATAAGTACAGAGACGGATCAATACATGTATGACCAGCTAATGGCAGGGATGGGGGACAAAATGAGAATATAAAAGGAACAGACAAGGGATGGTATAGTACCCGAGGGCCATTATTTACCCATCTATGCCCCGAAATGGCTCTTCATTCATTGATCAGGGGGGCAGGTGGTGAGTTTGGGGGTTGTTAAAAATGCATGTGCAGTGAGGATGGGGTTACCAAGTACTTCAAGAACCATTTCTGCCTCTTCTTGCTGTCGTGAGAGTCAGCTAAAAAAAACAAATCTTATTTTTTGTACATTAATGCACCACGATTGTGATGTTCACATACAGGCAGGACGTTGAGTCACATCCGTGGGCAGTGAACCACAATATCCCAGAGGAGATTTGCAGGAACTGGCAGCTGTTTCTGTCTCTCTCTTTTTGCAAATTATCGAGTAGTGCCCAACTCTCTGCTCGTCTGCCCATACTGGAAATGTTAAAACAGGGTGATTCACAACTCGGTCACCTCGCTCTCAGCTGTTGTTTTCTCATCAGCAAGAAACTGGAGTCAGGTGTTTACACAAAAAGTGCCATTTGGCTCAAGGTTCACGAGAGTCGTCACCTTGGTCGACACTGTTCGACAGCCTGTGTGTAGGCCTGTAATTCACAGTCTGCGTACTATCTGCATGAGTAGTAATGCATTTTTCAGCCATTTATACACACGATAGCATATATTTTGTGAATGTGTACACAAGTGTGATGCGTGAGTCTGTGTATTTCCAGGTCAGAGGTCACAGTCTTACTCCAAGATAACAACAGAAGGTCTAAAAAGCCTCTGGGCCCCATGCTGATCTTTTATAGCTTCTGTCTATAGAGCAGCAATCTCACGCTGCTCTGTTGTGGAACGATGTTTGAGGGTGTGAGCACACAGACTCAGAAGCACTAGCAATAATGCAATGAAACAAAACACTGCAAATATTTGCAGCATATTTGAGTCATTTCACAAATGTGATTATGCTATTAAAGCCCATGGCTGAAACATTCAGAGAAAAGGGTTGGGCTTCAGATAAAAGTATCTGCTGTTGCTCTTTAAAATGATTAAATGGACAAGCGTGAACAGTGCCAGTGCTTTCTCTTTCTAAACAAACAATGCAGGGCTTTGAATTCAGCTCCCTGCAGATGTTTGCATCTTCTTCTTCACTGCTGTATTGGTTTGTTTACAGACTGGCATGTCAACACTTTCCACCCCAAGTATTTCTTTCACAACAAAGAAAAGGCACCCTTGTTTTTAGCACGAGTACTAGTTAATTTATGAGAATATGAATTTCATTGTAAGGGTTCGGGGAATTTTTTCGCCAAGCCACAGAGGAACACGTGATCCTTCAACAGGAAGATGGACACTACCAAAATTGGTATAAACAATTTAATAAGCTGCAAGCGCGTGGAGACCAAGTCTGTGGGATAGGCCAACCCTGCTGTTTATATAATACCATTTTTGTGCTCTTTCTTTGTTATTTACTGCAGGATTATTGGTCCAAATTGCTACATATGTGATGGATTTCTTTCAACTTGATCACATTGTTGTCCTGGTTCCCTGCTGCTCTCACTGGCTGCTGTATGGGAGGCTAAACAGAGAGATGTGACTCCTGAAAGTGGGGGAGGAGTGAGGGAGGAAGAGACCGTGTGTGTGGACACCCAACCTGGATGGGGGATGGGTGGATGGGATAGTGGAGAGAGTGTTGGGGTCACTGCACATGCTCCCCTCAGCGAACATATGAGCGCAGCATAATGAGTGTCTGTGTTGTTTTTGTGATGATCAGCGAGTGAAAAAGGGGATGATGGCCTTGGAGTGGCTGTAAATCACAAATCAGAGCAGAGGTGTGGACATTTAAGAGGTTTTGGAAAGGAGCAGTAATAACTGTGCATTGGTATTTTGTTTTGTTGACAACATTTTTTCATTTTTTTCTGTACATACTCTAAATTCTCAAGTGCAAAGAACGCACTAATTTACATACAGCCTTGTGAAGTCGCCCCTCCTCCTGCTTTCTGTAATGGGCAATCTGTAATTCTCTTTGAGCACTGTAATTACTTGATTAAAAAATGACTGACGGTTTGTTTTCATGCCCTTCTCGATCATCAGTTCAGGATTTTATATGTGTGATGGGAGATGTTCCTATCTTATAGCACCAAATCACAACGACAGTCGCCTCAAGGCGCTTTATATTGTAAGATAAAGACCTCACAATAATGCAGCTTTTGTACTTGTGCCATACCTGCTGGTGTAACCATGCCGGTCTGACTGACTACTAGTAGAAGCACAGCTTTGTTCCAATTGAAGTATGTCAGCAAATAATGGATGCATTTGGATGCACACAGCTAACAAACAACCTAACAGTCTTCTACTTAACATCTGTAAGTTAACACTGCATATGTGTTGTTAAAGTTTAGCGGTTCTCCAAACCTTTCTGACACGCCACGCTTCAAAAGCCAAAGAAAAATCACATCCCACACTTTTTTAATCAACCAATAATAATAAAACAGGAGCCAACCTGAGTTTGTGTTAAGTAACAGTCAGCAGAATGGTATCAGAAAATTCTTATCTGTTTAGTTTTACCAAAAAAATTCAACTCATTCAACTTACTTTTGCTTCGTGCTTTCCCCCTCCTTCTCCACCTGCAGTGGTTTGTCCCCCACCAGTATGAAGATCACTGGCATGTAGAAAAGCTATCTTCAAGTAAAGCTTTATATGAGGCTATAAACAGGTAGGGGCTTCTGTCTTCTCTGTCTCCTGCTGTAGACAGAACCCAGGTGCCTTATCTAATCTATGTGTTCAACATGGCAATGTAATGCATCCACATGCATGCTGGTGCTGAATCTGCAGGGCCTGAGTTCATGTGGGTTTTCTACTAGACCATCACATCAACACCCTGATATCTCCCCCAGGGTCAGCAACAGCACACCTCCACACACAAAGGCACACATGCACACACCATACCAAATGTGGGTTTACTGAGAGAATGAGCTTGGCAGTGAAGCGCACGATCAGTCTGAGTCTATCCTAAACAATGATATGAGTTAGAAGCAGAGTAAAGGGCAAATAAATGAAAGCTCAAGTCAGCCGACAAGATTTATTCGTGTCAAATTTGGTACATGTGTCTTCAGAATTCACTTACAGGAAAAGGTCACAACACTTTTTGCTTAATTTTGCAAAGGTGTAATTCCAAACAAATGTCATGTAAGTAATGAAAACAATGTTGAATCTCTGCAAATATGTTAATGTAGACAGTTTTCTAACTTGAGGCTTCAGCCATTTGACTTAAATAAATAAACCTTTTAGGTCATATAAACTTTTTTCTGACTTGTTTGATCTTATATTTATGAGACATAAGAGGTTATGAGATCATTTCTGCAGAAATAATTCCTTCTGGCTTGCACAGCTTTCCAGTTGAAGGAAAAAAGTCTTGTTATTATTATTTATTTATTTTTACAAATAATAATGCTATAAGAGATAATCAGAGCTTCCAGCTTCACATCCTCACACCTGCCCATGTATCTGAGCATGTGGGGGGAAGTGAGGTATCACCTTAACTCTTAAACATAAACCAGAGCCTCCTGGAATGTAGCGCCGTGAGAGGGATCGGATCTTATCAGTTTCGGGTTTTTTTCCTTAGTGATATGTTATTCCTCTTTGTTATACGTGTATTTGCATCAGCGTAACATCACTTGAAGATTTAGTTTTTCTTGCATGTGCATCACTGGTGATGTGAAACATCATTTCACATGTTTGCGCTCTGTGGCTGTTTTAGTTTCTGGTTGTTAAGGTGAGGGGAATCACTCCTGAGGCATGCACAGCTGCACCTCACCAGAAGTACTTGTCAGGAAAGAGACGACAGGAGCAGAAAATAGAAAGTTAAGCTGTCTGGCAGTCTGGGATGTGTCAGCGGTAGTTTATGTGAGTAGACTGTAGTAAAATACAAATTGTGAGGTACTTGTACATAAGTATTGCCATTTGAGTCTACTTAGTTCTTATACACCACATTTAAATGGGAAACCACTTTACTCCAACACAAGAAGCTGACAGTTCAGAGTAGGATTAGTAAAGTAGGTTACCTAACTGCCACAATGACAACCACACAGGCTAATGCATTATTAAATATATCAGTTTGAGTAGAGTGTGTCTGGTTAATTGTTGCTTTTGCTACTTTAATTTAATTTTACAGCGTTTTATATTTTAAGATCAACATTTTGAACATTTTGGATCTTATGTGTGCTTTGCTCAGCCAGAATATTACTATTATTGCATTGTGTTACTTAATTAATAATGTTACTTAATTTGTAACACTACATATTATATTACTTTTGCATTACCTAACACGGCCTATTCATATAATTACTTTTATCTTTTAAAAGATAAAGTTAAGGCTGCAGTTTCACACACTTGCACAAATTCCTGTCCTAATGAGCACCTATGTAACAGCTGCTTTTTAGTGTTTGAGTATGAACTCAAAGCCAACAGCAAAGCTGGAAACCATCCCAAAGTGCGTTTCACAGCATTTGCCATTAATTTTACTGCAAAAACAGAGGCTATGTTTGAACCTGACTCACTGCTTTTGTTACCCGATGAAGATCAGGGTCTGGCTGCTGGACTCGGGTCAGCATACACTCAGCTTCAACATCACTCTGGGCTCTTCCTCACTAGCTTCATGTTAGCGTGCTCTCTTTATGGATGCTTGCCAAAAAAACAACCAACCAACAAATAAACAAACAAACAAAAAACCCAGTGTCCTGTTAACAGTGTATAGTTGTTTCTGCCCTGGATGCTGTTTGCACATTACCTATGCAAACTTGCTCTTTTCTTCAATAAAAAAATAAAAGTTTTGTCTGTTGTGGAGAATGCAGACCATGAAAGCTCTGCAGAAGACTCGTTTGTAATTTGATCATATCTCATTTCCTTTTAGGTGAAATGATATTTAAATAATATAGCATTTTATGTTGTCCAGCAGTTGATTTAGTTTAATTGCTAGTGTGTGCCTGCTAGTACAGCTTTTTGTTACAGGAACACCCTGTCTGAGTATGTAAGTCACAACTGGCACAACAACTTGTTATTAGCCCGCAGTCATGCACTGTATAAATACCTGCAGGTATTAATGTTTGCAAGGTACATTATCTAAATTCTGTTGATAGCGTACATGTTTACATGTTACAGTTACAAAATAACCCTTAGCTTTTTTGCTGTTAGCAATTTAGTGACGTGAATTCATCCTCAGCTCCTCTGGGATCACAAATAATAATTCAGCAGAGCAGAATTTAAATCTGGATTAACTGTCAGAAGGCCATGCTGCTTGTAGCTTCTTCTTGATTGTCTTCTATGGACAGACGGTTTGTGTCCACAGAAGACAATCAAGGAAAAGCCAAGTGGTCATTCCTGTTATATTTCTTTGAAGTCCACCTGGAGAGGATGCGCAGGTGGTGCATTCTAATAAAAAGTCTTGGATTAGCTGGTCCACATTGTCATAAAACACTGGCAAGCACATGGACATCTGCATAGACCTCCATGCTCTCTGACTGATGACGAAATTCATGTAACTTGATCCTCATCAGACTCACTGACGCAAAAAGTATAATTAAGGCTTAAATCTTCATAAAACTTAGAGAGATGCATTTAAATACGCTGTTGTGATATCAAAAAGACTAGATAAAGATCTTGATGACTAGATAGGCTTTGTGTTATTCCAGTAATGTAATAATGTCTTGCTTGTGTGCCTGACGCCACATCCAGCTTTACGCGTGCTACAGATAAAGCTGGATAAGGTTGGAAATGATGCACCTTTGATCCAATTACTTTACCAGGAGCAGAGTGGATGCAGTGCAGTAAAATGTACGCAGTGTACGCTATCGAGCATATTTTGATCTGAACTATCCAGTAAAGAGGAGTTGCTCAGCACCTAGCATTGTTGTTATAGCTGCCTCGTTGTAAACACTGAGACACCAGGTTAGAGTTACTCTTGGCTGATCCATGCTAAGCTTCTAGCTTGTTAAACTCTATTTCAAGTCTTCCCTCACACAGTGATAGCTCTAATTTAAGTGTGCACATAACAGTAGATAGTTAGGGAGTAGATAGGAGGAGAGTTGTTGGCTGGAGCATTTTGCACAGGGTGTATTTGCACAGCTGAGCGTAGCACTGACATAGCTAACATCACTGTCATAATTAGACCTGTAGGCACAGTTCGGTGGCAGTGCAGGGTAGACCTCGGTATCTGTTTTTCAGGCTTCCTGTTCTGCTCTTTATTTTTTGCTTTGTCTTCTGTGTTTCCCCATGTCTCGCTTCCATGCATATGCCATGACTGACAGTGTTGGGTGGAATGTGAACATTCGGTTTTTAAATAGCATCCTGGCCTGAATCAGCCACTCCTAATAAGGCAGAGGGCCGTGACACTGGCCCTAAAATATCAGCAACCACCTCACTGAGAATAAAACTTTTCCTGGCCTTGTTATTTAGGGACAACTGATAATAGCTGTTGGATATGAGTGCAAACAAGGTACACTAGATATAGATTTCCCAGAGCTGTCATAAATATATTTCAGGCAACATAACATACTCTACTGAATGTAGCCTCGTGTTCAGGGTGTCTCTTGAACTGCAGGTAATTGTACTTTACAGTAATGGCAACTTAAGGTGAAGAACAGCTTTGAGGAAACCTTAATTTGTATTATGCACTATCAACGTTTGACACCAGGTTTTACAATTAACTTTCCTTTCATTTCCCTTTATTTAGGATACTGGTGGGAGCTCCAAGGGCGGCAGGGCAGGGTAAGTTGACGGGCAGTCGACCAGGAGCCCTGTTCAGGTGTCCGATCACACCAGAGGAGTACGACTGTGAGAGGGTTGACATCGATGGAGACGGTGGGTTTCAAGTGCAGCTGAAACAACTTGTCGGTTAATTTGTCAATTCATCAACCAAACTATGACGTGACTTTTATTCTTGGTGTTTCACTTTGTTCTTTGTACTGTGAAATTAAACACTTCAACCAAAGACAAAACTTTAAACACATCAACTTGGGCTTTAAGAAATCTAAATAACACCTGGACCTCCGTCGGTCAAAGAGAATTATCTTTATTATAAACTACATTATCCCAGGCAGAATGTTAATGGTTTCTCTGACAAGCATCATGGAAATATATGATGTTACTGTATCATATTTATAAAGATACCTGCTTCATTTTTGTGAAGTGAGAAGTGAAATAACACTTCTAATAGGTGAAGTGAATAAATAACAAAGTTCTGTTTGCTTGTAACCAGAAAACAATACAATATGGAAGCCGTCATGACTGACAGTTCACTCTGTGTTCTCTTTCAGTGAGGTGGGACAGAGAGAGCAAGCACAACCAGTGGCTGGGAGTTACAGTCAAGAGTCAGGGCATTGGAGGGAAGGTTGTGGTGAGTACCAAATGCCCAAATTGGGTAAATTCACGTTGTGCTGATGATCAAGAGATATAAGAGCAGACATTGTGCATTTCCAGCTTTGGTTCATCTGCCAAGTTGTTGTTTATAACGATGAAGACTTTAAGACTAATTTGGTCATTACACTGTTGCATAGTATCATATTCTTTAAAAAAAAATCAAAGGCTAACTGATATCCAGGAAACCCTAATGCGTTTTTCCCCCTTCACCAGACCTGCGCTCATCTATACGAACTTAGGCAACGTGTAAACCAGTCATCAGAGACTCGGGATCCCATTGGGCGTTGCTATGTCCTGAGTGAGGACCTGACTAATCGAGATGACCTGGACGGAGGAGAATGGAAGTTTTGTGAGGGTCGGCCACAGGGACACGAGCAGTTCGGTTTCTGTCAGCAGGGCCTGTCTGTCAGTTTCACCCCAGACAAAAACTTCATTCTGTTCGGTGCTCCAGGAACATACAACTGGAAAGGTAATGTGACCGACTGATAGAAGCCTTTATTTAGAGTTTCATGATTTACTAATCGGAAGACCAGAGGAAAACCTGTGTAGTGTGATTTGGGATTGAATGTACTGCTCACAAAAATGCAGGCAAGGGGTGACGAAGGGCTGGAAATCATCTTTCAGATGGATCCCTTCTTGACATGCCCCGTTTCATTCATAAAGATGAATGCTAAGCAGAAGGAACTGGCAGTGGGTTTTTTTGTCTTTAGTATCTACTGATTCCTTCTCTTATGCCTTTCTGAGTGTTGTTCTATTACAGTGCAAAGACGATTTACCACGAATGTAAAAGAAATATGAGAAGAAACTCCTGTTGCAGCTAATGCATGCTAGAGAAGAAAAGCAATGCAATGAAACTGTCTAATTAAATAAGTACTACTAACAGGACAATCCAATTAATTTATAGGCCAGTCTATTGATTGAACACTGAAATTATGCAGCACAGCTTAATCCATTTAATATAAATGGTCTAAGATATATTGGATGCAAACATCAGTTTCTGGATGATTCATATTTTAATAAAAGGCTGCTTTATGGAATAAAAGCTGAATTTACACAACGCCTGTTCTAAAATGTCTAAATTCTGTCACATGCTGGATTTGGGAAGCAACACGTGAGCATGCGTATCTATGACCTTGTCCCTGTTGTTTAAGATAATGTGCAAATCTGTGTTTGTCACCGTGCTGTGCCCTCACCTATTTCCTTTCCAGGCGAGATGCGTGTTCAGCTCCTAAACCAGACTCTGCTTGACCTCGGTGTCTATGACGACGGACCTTACGAGGTGGCAGATGAAAAACAACTTAATGCCCAGCTCATCCCTGTGCCCTACCACAGTTACCTGGGTAGGATTTGCCCTCCCTGCTCACTGCTGCCTGCGCACAGGAGAGATAGAGAGGGCCGGGGGAGGATGACACCAGGACTTAGACTGTACCCCAACACGGCTGACTTAACCACAAGAATTAGCAACAGTAGCAACAAAACTGCCTCTGATTGGTTGAAGAAAATCTTGTAGTGTTCCTACTATTCCTGGACATGACTTTTAGCTCAGCAATTTATGACTCATGAAGCCCTGAACAGGACTCCACCTCATTTTTCCAGCCTTTGTTTGACTGTGGGTGGACATGTAGCCTGACAGGATCAGTCCTCATGTTGCTACTATTTGCTCACTTTCTTGGGAAAACAAGGGAAAATACTTGATGTCATCCTCATTCCAGCTACCGCCCACTGTCTGAAAATGCCAGTGGTGTACAGTCTGAGCCTGACGTGTCATCTCTCCACCAGGTACCCAGTGGTTTTGCAGGACAAACCACTGTAGCACCACACAGAAAGCAATCAATCACAACCTCTCACCTGCACCTCCCTCTCCCCTTTTCTTCCTCTTTCCACCCCCACCACCATTTCACCATTCCATCACACCCTCCCCACGCTCCTCTTTCTGCTTCTTTCTGTTTTCTCCTCCTGTTTTGGGCCATAGGGCTCTTGTTCATGGCTAGCCCCGTTGAAGATGCACTGCTGTACAAAACTCTGGAACCATCAAGGCGGCCCACATCGTTTGAGGATGTAGCTCATAATAGCTACCTAGGTTTGTAGGCTTGAGGTGCTGTCGTTTGGACCGGACTGGACTTGTAGTGGACATAGTATCTTGTTTTTCTCCGTCTTTGTCTTAATCCTTTCTGATCAGTTACACAGTCTGTCTGTCTATATAGATTTTAGTGTGTAATCTATGTTAAAAAGAGACAGCCATCCAAAGTTATACTTCCTTTTTTATTTCATTTTTTAAATTAAATTAAATTTAATTTATATTTTTGGCACAGTTATATAGTTGCAGAAGAGATGGCCTTCTCTTTGGGTAGCAGGAGGTGTTTGTCTGTTGTTTGTTGATCTCTTTTGTTAGTTTGCATGTGTCTGTCCGGATGAAGCTTTCCAGGGTATCTTGGTGGTGGTTTCACTTTAAGTAGTTGCAGATATACTAAACCGAATTGTTTTAAATGGTTTAACTAATATACCAGACGAGTCCACAGCTGTGCGAGGCTATACCGAGGTACATCATCAGCATGCTAACATATTTACAATCAGTGCTAATTTTTTTAACACGTTAATACACTAACTTTTGCTAACAAGCATTGAACCCAACTGCAATTGAGGTGGATGAGAATATTATATATATTTGTTATGTGTGGTATTTTTTCATTACTGACTATTGAAATCTGGGTGATGGCCTGAAGGCTGATGGAGGTTTTAGCATCAATATGAATGGCTAGCAATTAAGTTTCGTTAAGCTCTATTTAAAAGCAAAAATACTAGTGTAACAGCGGTGAAAGAGGAAAAGTAACTCTGGTTATCACAAATGTCTGTACAGCATTTCAAATATAATGGTAAGAGGCCTGTACTACGAAGACTTCTGCTTACCCCGGATGCTTCGGGGTTGTTGTTTGTACAACAAAAGTGGTTCACTTCTCACTGGGGTATATCAAAATGGTAATTCAGGCTGTGAAGCAGTTCCAGATTAGAGATCAACAGGTGCAAAATCACTGCCTATTGACCTGCCAGGTTACCAAGAAGGTTACCAGTTCTTGAAGATCCCTTAATCCTCTGTTTCTAAAGTTTTTTAATAGGTTCTAATGTCTTTGATGAGTATCAGTAAAAAATATTGATTCTTTGAAGTAACTTTAAACTCTTTTCCTGTTGGCTGCAAACACTTTTACAACACGTTTATTATTTTATCAGCATTAACATATGAACCTAAAATAGGACACCTGTTTTTACTTTTGGGCTTAATTTGCTCGTAGTCTAAGGGTTGAATACCACTGGGGCAGCAGCTGAGAGATTAAAAGCTAAAACTGTCTTTTACATATTAATTTAATGAGATTCTTTATTGTAATCTATCAGATTCTTAATGAGACTGTTGTGAAGTGATAAGTCTGTTGAGTTCCACCGTCAGCTTTTTTGCCAGCTTTTCTTCCAGGCTTCAAGTAGGCTAAACTTTATTAATATAGTCACTCCTTTCTCGTCTTACTGACCAATGCGCTTAAAGCCCATACTTAAGTAAAACTGTATCACTCTACAGTGCTCTTCCTCTCACACATACTCTTGCTGCTTTATCTGCAGCAGCTTTGTTGCCTTAAATCTGTATTACATGTTTGAACTTCATATTTTCTCCAAAGTACAGCTTCATTTCTCTTTGAAGAAAATCGAACGGGTCTACTGTGAATACATTTATCCATAATTAGGATCACTCAGATGCCGCTAACACCACCCTTTTCATGTGAATGTGCAGGCAAAATCCTGGTTTAGTTTAGCAAGTTGATACCTAGCTTCATGTGACTGCTTATCCTGATTGGATAAGTGAATGCCCTGGGTATGATGAACTCACTTTGTAGTACAGGCCTAAGGTCAAATGAATCAATAGTGGTGCAGTGTCACACTGATATTTTCATTCAAACAATAGATTTTATCAAGATAATGATGTGATGCTTTGTGATGCTTTCTCAGTATTTAGTGTCAGTTGTTAGTGATCCACAGTCTGCTGAGCAGGAGCTATTCATTGTTATTTTGGGTTTCCGGTCATTATTTTTCCTCTAAGTGTGTGGATCTGCTATAAATCTCTTTATTCACATTCCTCCAATCCTGCTTACCCTCCTACTCACCGTATTGAGCCGTCTCCTTGACAACACTAATTCCCACATGACCTTTTAGCCTTCATTTATAACCCACGTGCTTCCATTGATCCTAACCAGATGATACGACACACCTATGCATGCTTACTAAAATGACAGAGACTGTTGTAGGAATTTGCAGCTTTTGTTGGATCTGAAATATCACTGTATTGTGTCCAATAGGAACAGTAAAAGTATTCATTTAAAGAAGTGACGGCCTGCTGAATGAAAAGACAGCTTTGTTTTTATCTCCATCAAGGCCAAATCCAACATTACACATAGAATCTCTTCATTACAAGCTAAAGGGACTAATGCTGAGGCTGCACCCGAGTAGTTACCATAATTAGAAAAGTCAGCGTTGAAACAACGAGTACATAGAAGCATCAACATTTACAAGTATCATCTTTGGCTCTTTATCAGGTAAATTCAGTTTTAGTCTAAAGAAGCTTTTAGTCAAGAAATAAACTCTACTTAAAATGTATAGCCATGGAAAAAAGAGTTATGATAAATAAAATATAGCAAATACATCTTAAGATGAACATCACACGTGACATAATACACCATGTGATTTATTTAACAAAAATTATGCCAAATGCAGAAGTAGTATGTGTAAAAAATACTTACACTCATATTGCATCATACAGCAGTTAGTTATTGCAAATCAAAGGAGGTGTGAGCACCTTTATTTTATAGATAAAACAAAATAACATCCTTTATTGTCTCTGGTCCAAAGGAGGAAAAATATAAACGTAAATGAAATAAAATGTGGATAATAAATTATATATACAGTGGGGCAAAAAAGTATTTAGTCAGCCACCGATTGTGCAAGTTCCCCCACCTAAAATGATGACAGAGGTCAGTAATTTGCACCAGAGGTACACTTCAACTGTGAGAGACAGAATGTGAAAAAAAAATCCATGAATCCACATGGTAGGATTTGTAAAGAATTTATTCGTAAATTAGGGTGGAAAATAAGTATTTGGTCAATAACAAAAATACAACTCAATACTTTGTAACATAACCGTTGTTGGCAATAACAGAGGTCAAACGTTTACTATAGGTCTTTACCAGGTTTGCACACACAGTAGCTGGTATTTTGGCCCATTCCTCCATGCAGATCTTCTCGAGAGCAGTGATGTTTTGGGGCTGTCGCCGAGCACCACGGACTTTCAACTCCCGCCACAGATTTTCTATGGGGTTGAGGTCTGGAGACTGGCTAGGCCACTCCAGGACTTTCAAATGCTTCTTATGGAGCCACTCCTTTGTTGCCCGGGCGGTGTGTTTTGGATCATTGTCATGTTGGAAGACCCAGCCTCGTTTCATCTTCAAAGTTCTCACTGATGGAAGGAGGTTTTGGCTCAAAATCTCACGATACATGGCCCCATTCATTCTGTCCTTAACACGGATCAGTCGTCCTGTCCCCTTGGCAGAAAAACAGCCCCATAGCATGATGTTTCCACCCCCATGCTTCACAGTAGGTATGGTGTTCTTGGGATGCAACTCAGTATTCTTCTTCCTCCAAACACGACGAGTTGAGTTTATACCAAAAAGTTCTACTTTGGTTTCATCTGACCACATGACATTCTCCCAATCCTCTGCTGTATCATCCATGTGCTCTCTGGCAAACTTCAGACGGGCCTGGACATGCACTGGCTTCAGCAGCGGAACACGTCTGGCACTGCGGGATTTGATTCCCTGCCGTTGTAGTGTGTTACTGATGGTGACCTTTGTTACTTTGGTCCCAGCTCTCTGCAGGTCATTCACCAGGTCCCCCCGTGTGGTTCTGGGATCTTTGCTCACCGTTCTCATGATCATTTTGACCCCATGGGATGAGATCTTGCGTGGAGCCCCAGATCGAGGGAGATTATCAGTGGTCTTGTATGTCTTCCATTTTCTGATGATTGCTCCCACAGTTGATTTTTTCACACCAAGCTGCTTGCCTATTGTAGATTCACTCTTCCCAGTCTGGTGCAGGTCTACAATACTTTTCCTGGTGTCCTTCGAAAGCTCTTTGGTCTTGGCCATGGCGGAGTTTGGAGTCTGACTGTTTGAGGCTGTGGACAGGTGTCTTTTATACAGATGATGAGTTCAAACAGGTGCCATTCATACAGGTAACGAGTGGGGGACAGAAAAGCTTCTTACAGAAGACGTTACAGGTCTGTGAGAGCCAGAGATTTTCCTTGTTTGAGGTGACCAAATACTTATTTTCCACCCTGATTTACGAATAAATTCTTTACAAATCCTACCATGTGGATTCATGGATTTTTTTTTCACATTCTGTCTCTCACAGTTGAAGTGTACCTCTGGTGCAAATTACTGACCTCTGTCATCATTTTAAGTGGGGGAACTTGCACAATCGTTGGCTGACTAAATACTTTTTTGCCCCACTGTAGTAAGAGTAGGACACTAAGGAGTACATCATTGGAGACTAATCAGTAGATACAACCTCGAGTATTTGCTGACTAAACCAATGGCTAGGACATATTTAGCAGGTAGGTAAGAGAATATTTAAAATAAAGAAATAAAAAAATAAATATCGGAAATTCCATTGTGCTCTCCAAATTGTCTCTTTTTTCTGTCTAACAGTCTAACTCAAATAAAAACTAAGCAATTTATTAAGATTAAAATTGCAAAAACTTATCCTTTCATTGCTTAATTAGCTTTATAGTTTCTACCATGTTGCAAGCTTGTGAGCTAAAAGCCTGCGAGGAAAAAGTTGCAGCTTGTTCCCACATCTGCTGGTTTTATAGAAGCTGCAGTGCTGCATTCCCCACCTGCCACCCTGGAGCTGCTCACTGTTTGTCTCTGTCTTGTCTCCCTCTGCATGTTTACTCAGTACCAACAAATGTCCTTCATGTCCCGATGGAGACAGATTGTCCTCACTTTTTGCACCAGCTGCCTGCTTTTTAGTCTAGTATAGCGAGTGCATGTAGAAAATGCCTGCATTCTGGAAAAATGTTTCATATGTTTTGTGTCATTTTTCACAGCTTGATCAGAAATATTCCGCACATGATGCAAACATCCTTCCTCCTCTATATACACGCTGAATTGCTTCACCTGATTTACATGCATGCGCATCCTCAAATTCCTCCACACACATGCAGATTATCTTTTCACAAAGCACACTCACAGAGAAGAGGAGATGCTTCAGGCGATAAATCTGCTTAATGTCCACCCACCATGTTTACACTCCGCCTTCACCAGAGGCAACCAGTGCAGAGCTTTGGTATCATGAATCTCAGGAGACATTAGGCCAACGTCAATACATCTCATGTTACTATCACAACCAGCCTTTTTGCTTCCACTAGACACACAGCCTTTCACACGCACAGCACACAGGACATTTACACCCATCATGAGTTAGGCACAAAATCAATAGTCACTTAAGGCCCACATTTCATTAGTAAGAAGATGAGCAGAACATGGCACACTCAGAGGAGGTGATCCTCTGAACCCCACGGTCGATATTAACCCATAACACTTCCTTCTTTCCTTCCTCCTCTGCTTTTCTTTTCTTCCTTATTTTCTAGGGTTTTCTGTTGACTCTGCCATGGGAATAATGAGTCTCGGAGAGCTAACCTTCGTGGCCGGTGCTCCCCGAGCCAATCACACCGGGGCGGTGGTGCTGCTGAAGAAAGACAATGTGTACCGGTTGGTGCCACAGCACATCTTCTGGGGGGAGGAGCTGGCCTCTTCATTCGGATATTCAGTTGCCACCACAGATCTCAACAGTGATGGGTGAGCAAAGGCTAAATAGGAAGTCAGTCAGGATGACCATCACAAAATCATATAACCCATAGAAATCAGAATCAGAATACTTTATTAATCCCGAAGGAAATTAGGGTTACAGCAGGCAGCATGCTAATGGCGCATGCGCACTTACAAAGGAACCTTCTGACCAACTTTACACAAACATCACATTGGGCAGACATGTCAGAAAGGTAGGCTGATAGGAAAAACAACAAAAATACACTACATGAGGTAAGAGGAGGAGAAAAAAAACTCCACTCAGACTGAGCTCCTAGTGGGAGAACAGTTTGATAACAGAAAAAACACCTCAGCACAAAAAGCACATGACTATCAATACACCATAGAAACACAAGACAAGCAACAGGGGCGGGTAAAGGGTGAGAGAGAGCCGGTGTAGACAGCGCATCCGGTCCTGCAGCATGTCTGCGCTGGTCCAGTCGACTGCCATCTTCCCCGGTAGGGCACAAGCATCAAAGGCGTTTGGAAAGGGAGGGGGGATCAGTCTAAACACAGTCGTTATCAGGGTGTTTTGTTCAGCTCCAGCCTTGAGGCCGCAACTGGTGCCGAAGGGGTCTCCGCATGAATTGCATTCAGAGACTAGTTTAGGTTTTAGAGAACAGACTGTGAGAGAGTGCTCCAGGGAAAAGTAAGTAAAAACACAAGACAAGGACATAAGAAGCTAAGCAGGGAAGATAAGGAGAGGAGAAAAGTGCGACCGCCTTCGCTGAGAGCCAAAAGAGAGAAAATGGGAATGCACGGTCATGTTCTACACAAAAATGTCAAATTCATCTTAAAGTTATAAACACAAGATCATATTTTTTAACACCTAAATCCTGCAACAGCATTTTCCTGTGTAAAATGCATAAAATGCATATTCAAGGGAAACTGTGAATGTAGATTAGAAGAGACTTGTTCAAAGAAGTGTTCATTTCTACTTTTCCGCCTCTGTTTGCTAGCTGGACGGACCTGATTGTTGGAGCTCCTAACTTTTTTGACCGTAAAGCAGAGATTGGTGGAGCTGTTTATGTGTATCTAAACCCGTTTGGTCACTGGGATGATCAGGCTCGACCCATCCGCCTCAACGGGACATACGACTCCATGTTTGGGATGACAGTCAGCAACGTTGGAGATCTAGACCAGGACGGATATGGAGGTACAAGAAAAACTTTTTTATTGACTCAGAATGTTTTAATCTTAAAAGGTAACTTCTGCTGTTTGATTCGCTGAATGGAAAACCCAACGACTGTGAGTGATGGTAAATATAAGTCACTGACTGGATGATGATGGTCATGTTTAATATGAGCATTCATCAGGATATAATAGATGTATAACAGAATATAAATATTAGAAAATAAGGGAAAACATTAAATGGTTCCAGCAGTGAAACAGTTTAATGTGTTGAAAGTCTTCTATATCAAACTGTGGTTTATGGTTTAAACCATTACAATAAGAATGTAGTGTTGGAAACCAGTTTGTCTGACATCTATACAGATATTGCTGTGGGAGCACCGTTTGATGGAGATGGAAAAGTTTTTATCTATAGAGGCTCAAAATCTGGAATTGAGACAAAACCTGCTCAGGTAAGTTTGCTTTGGATATGAGCGACTGCAAAAAAATATTAAAGGTCAAAATCAGAAGGAGTGAATGAGAGAAAGAGATGGCATGGATAAAACTGAATGTTCTTCATCCCATTAGGTGCTGGATGGCCGGGACTTTGATGTGAGACGTTTTGGATATTCTATCTCAGGGGGTTTGGATATCGACAACAATCACTACCCAGATGTGGCAGTGGGCTCGCTGAACGATTCAGTGGTTCTCTTCAGGTGAGGAAAGATTTTGGTTGAACACCTCTGAAAACATTTTGATGACAGTGCATTTATCTAAGGGATGAAAACATATTATCAATAATTTATTAAAAGTTTTCTTTTTTTGTCCTCAAGATCTCGTCCTGTCATCCATGTGAAGAGAGACATAACTATTGATCCTCCACAAATAGATTTGGAGCAGTCCAACTGCAAAGACAGAGATGGAGTCTGGTACTCACTCATAATGCACTAAACTTATAGGATAACTTAACCAAACAAACTGATAATAAAAACATTTAAAGTTCTTCTATAGTCCTGAAGCTCCTAAAGATCATGTCTTTTTTCCTCTTCGTGGTTTTCTGTTTTTAGTGTGGAGGTCAAGGCTTGCTTCACCTTCGTAGCGTACCCAACTCACTACTCTCCACACATTAGTAAGTCACACATCGGCTTTCACGACTGTTTCTGTCTTTTGCTCTCGCGGGGCTTTGCATCACTCCCCACAGTGACAGGAGTCATTTCTATTTACGGTAGAAAGTAACCTTATCTGTGAGGTAACATTAGATCTTATTATGATTAAATCACAGCTGTGTAATACTGTACCTCCTCAGATGGGTTTAGTATATCTTCTGTCCCCGGTGGGTTCTTTAAGTGCTCTTTCGGTGTGTGTCCTGACATTTCTGTATTTCAACCCATCTGTCTCCCTCTATGTGCTCCATTCAAGCCCTCGTAGTGCGCTTTGAAGCAGACACAGAGCGCAGGAAGGTGGGCCTCCCGCATCGCGTTACCTTCCTGGGCCGCAGTTTACTGGAGCCGGAGTACACACAGACAGAAGAAGTGCAGCTAAATCGGCAGCGTCACGCTGTGTGCACCAACGCTGTCTTCCAGCTGCATGTCAGTAATTTAATTTCATGGATGTGTTTCTTTCTTTTACTTTGGAAGGCAGATTTGTATGGAGTATCCCAGTATGAAAAGGACGCTGAGTTGAATAGACATTTCTTTAATTAACTATTTCATTCTTTTCTGCTGTAACTTTGGCCAGAAGTTTAATTTTACATTTTCCCTCTGTGCAGGAGAACATCCGTGACAAACTGCGTCCCATCTCTTTGGTCATAACCCACACTATCAAGCCCGTGCCGCCACGCAGACACTCTGCAAAAAGGCTGGAGAAGCTGCCGCCAATACTCAATGTCTCCCCTTCCAATACGCTCCACTCTGAGGTCTGCAGCAAAATAGGAAAAGAAGTATTTCTAAGGATGATTTAATTTTTATGAGCTCCTGCTGCTCATAATTTACTACATAAACAAGCCAAAGCTTTATGTAATGCTTTCCATCAACATTGTGTTTCTTCATTCATTTAGACTCAGCAAGGATCATTTAAGCCAAATCTGTGACACATAAAATAAACTCAAAACAGAGCATTTAAACCTGTTCTTCTACTTGGGCTGCTTTTAAACTTTTTCAACTCAACTCAACGACAGGCTCCTCATTAAGCTTATCTCTTACTTACCTTTGCAACTGCATATACACTTTTGTAGCATACAGCAATGCACCCAGTGCAGTATTTAGTGAACTGATAAATCATTTAAAGCATAAAATGAGTTGTCAGCGTTAATCAAATGATTGACCAGTTTCTTTGGCATAAGATTATAAAAACCCACAAAAGTTTAAAACTATAAAACCTCTTGAATTCCTGATCTCAGCCTAATATTTGTCTTTTTTAATCCCTGAAGGTGAACTTTCTGCGAGAAGGATGCGGCAATGACAAAATCTGCCAGAGCAACCTGAAGCTAAGCTACCAGTTTGGTACTCGACCCCTGAACTCTGACCTCTTCATCCCTCTGTCAAAGTAAGTATCTGCTGTGCAACCCGACACCCCAACAGTTTTTTATTGTCTGACTGAGATGATAGTGATGATTAATGGCAAATCTTCAGGAAACAGCATGGTATCATATCGAAATTGTTATTGTTTTAATTATTTATTATTAAATAAATAACAATAAATCTTACACAGAAGTAATGTTAAACTGAAAGGGTTCAAGCTTTTCTAACTAATCTCCCAAAAGCTCCTCTGTAGCTGTCACTGCAGATGAATGCATAGGCAAAGTGTCATATTGGAATAAAGAGTTTACAGTTTACAGCCCTACCACAAAAAATCTACAATTATGTTAAGATTGCTTACTCAGCTTATTTCTGCTCAACCTTCAGACTATGTTGAAATGCCTCTCTTTAAAAATGTTTTGTCTTTTTTGCCTCCTTTGCCGTCTTACAGAGATGAGGACGATGTGCAGGTGTTTTCTCTCTCAGATCAGCGGCTGGTGGTGCTGGACATCACCGTCACTAACATGCCCTCTGACCCTCTTTACCCCGAGGAGGATGGCGATGATGCTCATGCTGCTCAGCTTATTATCTCCCTGCCAAACACACTGTCATACGCCGGCTCCAGGATCCCAGAGCAGGTGTGAGATCTGCTAAATATAGTCTCAGACTATCGTTTTAGAGTTGATGACGTGTTCCTCTGATAGTATTTGTCTGATCTGACTGCAGATGAGATGTCAAGCAAACCAGAATGGCTCCCAGGTTGAATGCGACCTGGGAAACCCCGTCAAACGAAACTCTAAAGTAAGACAAAACTGTGTGTTTATTGCTAAACTCAACAAAAGAAGCAAAAACATATTTAAAAAAAACTTTTATTCTCATGTTTTTTCCCTCAGCTGAAATTTTCCATCAGTCTGAGCACAGCTAACATCACTATTGAGACCACCGAGCTGACAGCTGAGCTCTCACTGAAAACGTAAGTTTTCCACATTTTCCCTGATATGTGACAACAAAGATCACATTCTTACTTTTTATGTTTTGACTTTCATCTGAGTTCTTTCATCGTTTTGTCCTCAGCATCAGCGAACAGCCTGACTTGGTCCCTGTGACAGCTTACGCTAAAGTTGTGATAGAGCTCCCTCTGTCTGTCAGTGGGTGAGTAACACCTTCAGTCTATTAAAAGAGTCTGTGGCAGTAAAGCTGCTTTATGTAGGTCTACTAAAACACCCTCACATGCTTTATGGTTGGTAAAATCATTTCATTCCACATTATCTGTCACATAAATTTGATCAGCTTGTTCCAACTCTTCGCTGAAGCGGTGTTTTTTCCACACTGAGGTTCAAGATTTAAAATCAGGACTTCATGTGTTTATGCCTGCACCATTATAACATGTGGAAATATGCTCACTTTATACCTCTCTAACCAGAGAATGACCTTTGGAAGTGTGAAAATTTAAAATGAAACCACATGTATTTTAATAATATTTAGCTCATTTATTAAAGGTTTTTAAATTCAATTATGAATGCTCCGCTTTAAGACGCAGTCTTGCTCATCAATAAAAGTGGTTGAATAGTGAGGAAATAGACAGTGATGTAATGATAGTAATGTTAAGTTTTGTGTTTCCAGCCTTCTGACACACTGATGGTCACTGTACTTTCTGTATTAGGCGCGTCAATCCCGACAAGCTGTTCTTCAGCGGTGCAGTGAGGGGTGAGAGTGCTATGAGCAGTCTGGACGACATCGGCAGTGCTGTGGGTTTTGAGTTTGTGGTAAGAAAAGAGTTTGTGGCTATCTGGGATGCTGTTTTGCCACCTACATGTAAAAAAAAGAAGAAAAATATATATTATAAGTATATTAAAATAGGTTTCAGTGGGGCCAATAACAAAAGCATGCTCATTGGACTTGCTTTTACTGCACTGCAACTTCTTAATGTACCTTTAAAAACAAGAGAGAACTCAAAACGAATGTTTACAAAATACAATACTATCTCCTTAAAAGTAAATACTGCCCAGAGAGGTTTGCCTTCTCTTAGTCTGTCTTGTTTATTTTATCTTTTCATAATAGCAAAAAAAAGGACCCAAGACAGAAACATCTATGAACATACTTTATTAAATGTAAGGTTCTTTTTTTCCCCTCTGTCAGGTTGCTAATCCCGGTCAAGCTCTCCAGACACTTGGCTCTGCCTTCCTCAACATCATGTGGCCCTATGAGCTGGCCAATGAGAAATGGCTCCTGTATCCTGCCAGCTTGACGTTTCAAGGCCACCCGGAAACACAGTGCAGCCCTACATCAGCTCTGAATCCTCTGAAGCTACAGGGCTCCTCGCCTGCAGAGCCGGGCAGTCACGGGGTAGGCGGAGCAAGTCACTGCCGACTTTGAACTGGCTCATTTGTTTACACATACACACAAAAATATATATGCTGACTTTAACTAATTTGAGTACATGTTAATTTTTCATGATATATCGTTACATACAGCATTACATTTAATGGAATCTGGTCAAATGAAAGGTACTTGATTGGTATACAATTATTTTGTACTAGTCATGTTTCCCTGAATAAATAATAATAAATAATATTTCAGTTGCATTTTTTCTCAAAATTATTTTTTTAAATTTTTTCAGGGCAAACAATATTTTTAAAGAGCAATTTATTTCATTGGAAAAGGGCTCACAAGTCCATGTTTTAACAGCAAGTGACAGAAATAATAAGAATAGGATATGAGGACTCAGTCACTCAGTCCAGAAGTCAGTGCTGAATGACGTATGTTAGCAATTCATTTAATCTTCTCTTTTTCTGTGTTTTACACTGTTTTAGGAGAGAAGTTAATGAAAAAAATCCTTTATAATATATTATATGCTGTCTCTTTGCATTTTGACAAAACCTTTTTGAACCTTTTGTTGAAACACGCATATAAATGCATCTATTTCAGCAGGTTGGGCGAAAACGCCGCTCCCACCCTGAGGAGGAAGGTCAGATCATGACTAAAGGCAGCGTGGGACAGACCACGCCTGCTGTGGCAGCTTCAGACAGACGCAAGTCGCTCAAACTGGTAAGAAGGAAAAGAAGCAGAGAGCCAGGGAAAAGACCAGAACGTGGGTTATTGATTTCCTGCCAATGCACTCAAACAATTCAACAGTTTTAAAATGTGAACACGTAGTCCTCTTTCATTTCCACAGCAGTTTACATTCAGGTGTGACTTTGTTTTCTAGGATTGCCTGCTGGGGTCAGCACGCTGTGTGCTGTTCCAGTGTCCTCTCCACAGCTTCTCCGGTCAGGCTGTGCTTAAAATCCACGCCAGACTGTGGAACAGCAGTTTCATAGAGGTAATATTACATCAGCACCTTTCTGAATATTACTCTCAAGCTCAGCTTCAGTCCAACTGTCACAGCTGCTGCAGCGAGCAGCGAGAGAGCGATAACTGCAGCAAACGCATTTACACAGTGACGACTGATGTCAGGAAGCTCGTATGTTACAGACGATGTCTGGCGACCAAGTCAAATGGACTTTCAATTTTCAATATTCACTGAGATCAAAGAGTAAGAATATGTGAATATGTTAGTTTGCTTTTCCATCAAACATCAACTTTTTAATAGAAATTTATTTACAATTTTGAAATTGAATTTGTCATTAAATTTGCCTTGTTTGTATCTCCTCCGTGGGACGAGGAGGAGAACAAGAGGTCACAAGCCTGGATACATGATGTTTGCATCTGGACGGACTCCTTTAATCATGTAATGATCCCTTAGGAAATAAGGGATCAGCAAAGCACCTAAAGGAAATAGAGTCTAGTTTGTTTTCTCTTTAAATCTCACTATTTCATAGTTTTGGCTCAAACACTAGTTTTATTAAACTGTGTGAATAGTTTATATGATGTAATTAGTGGAGCCAACATTATGTTGCTTTTGGCTGAAGTTTTAATGTTTCTCTGTGCAGTTTTCCTTGTTTTAAACACAAACTTGCTACTGGCTTTGTTTCTGTCTGTCTCTTAGGACTTCCCAGCAGTCAGTGCTCTGGAGCTGCTGGTCAGAGCCAACATCACTGTGAAGTCCAGCATCAAACATCTGGTCCTTAAGGATGCTGCTGCACTGGTACTTCACACACATTCATTTAAAAAATAAACATTTTTACTGTTAAGTTGCTGTTTGTGCATTGCTTCAAGCTTTGAGCTGAATATCTTTTCTTCCTTATCAGGTTTCAGTGATGATTTATCCCGAGCACGGTGTTACTGACCAGTACTGGATCCCCTGGTGGATCATCCTCATTGCCATCCTGGCAGGTGTCCTGCTGCTGGCACTGCTGGTCCTCATGCTATGGAAGGTAATCCATCAGATCTCAAATGGTCTGTCTTTACTTTTTCACTGTGTTTTTTGTCTTTTT
Source organism: Haplochromis burtoni (assembly GCF_018398535.1). Classification (NCBI taxonomy): domain Eukaryota; kingdom Metazoa; phylum Chordata; class Actinopteri; order Cichliformes; family Cichlidae; genus Haplochromis; species Haplochromis burtoni. The sequence continues at coordinate 96,964 of NW_024582764.1, forward strand.
ATTCAACTGTAGGTCTTTATCATTAACAGTAGTGGAAAGATAAAAAAAAATCAAACAGGAAAATAAGACAGGTTTACATATAAATGTTTATATAGTAATGTTTTATGTGAAAAATGATGTCAAAGAAGAAAATAGAAGAAAATACATTAAAAATTGACAATTTACTTTTGGGTGGCAACCAGTTTTGGTCAAGTTACTTGAAAAAAGTAATCAGTAACTAATTACTGATTACTTCCCCAAAAAGTAATCCCGTTACTTTACTGATTACTTATTTTCAAAAGTAATTAATTACTTAGTTACTTAGTTACTTTTTAAAAACACGATTTACAACCTGAATAGGTGATAAAGCGATAGATCTTTCAGCCCAATTCTACTTTTTCTACATAATCCATCATACAAAATGTAATCAAATGGAAAAGTCTCTTTTTAAAACTTGTTTTATTAGTTTTAATCTTTTAACTTTATGCATCAAGCAAAAATTTAATTATATGCAACATTCTCTGACTGGAAGAAATTTGTTTAACTATTTAAACCTATTTTCTGCACATTCCAGCACATAAAATAAAATATTTTTTGTGTTTACACTCAGTCTTTCAAATAGATGCAAGTAAAACACAGCAGAAAATAAATAAAGTCAAAGACTAGCGGTCCTGTTGCTCTATTTTCACCTGTAAAGCAGGAGTAGGCGGAGGTTAGCCCTGGTGCAGGTGTGCCGCAGGCGGTCAGTGGAAGAATCCGCGGAGTTTCTCTGTGATTTCCCATTACGTGGTAGCAGCACTGTGGTTGCTGTAAAAAGAAGTTTTCTTCCCACGCACAGCGGACACTAATGTTTTTGTCACTTTTTATGGAGATCAAACTCAAAGTAAGGTCAGTAGCTTCCACACTTTAAACGCTGCAGCTCATACTCTCTCGCGTACTCGATATGATGTATCCATTGTTGATCTGCACACAGCTGTTGTCACGACGTGCACTCGCTTACGTCACTGTCGTGAGACATTCTCGCAAAAAATCACGGTTTTAGTAACGCAGTAACGCAGCGTTCCTACGGGAAAGTAACGGTAATCTAATTACCGTTTTTGCAATAGTAATCCCTTACTTTACTCGTTATTGAAAAAAGTAATCGGATTACAGTAACGCGTTACTGAATTATATTTCTTGCTAATCAAAAATAATAATTCTTAATAATTTATAATTTAACAATTTACACAATTTATTAGAGAAAATTCTTATTCTGTATTTGTTTAAAGTAGTGCTAGCTAACTAGCAAGTGAGCACTTTTCTAAGATGGATCGCAGGTCATATATGATGTTAACCCTGAAGCCAAAACCATGAAAATTTAGATGCACAAAAAATGAAATTATATATATTTGTACAGTCAATTTGCATTTATGCACTTATTACTTATTGTTTGCATAACACATGAGTATGATATTCTAAATGTATCATTTTTGCAGTTTATTGCTCAAAAATTACTTTTACAATTTAAAAATTGATGATATAGAGGTCCAAAAACACGTCGGATACAGTTACAGGCCTTACAGGATTCATTTGCATAGCAATAATAGTTCCACCTGAAATGTGGAAGAAGAGTCACAATAAACTGGAATATTTTAGTAAAGTAAGTTAACTAGTCCTCAAGTACTCTTTTCCTTTCCATCAAAGTTCAACAGCTGCAGGATCCTGAGTGACGTTTCTTTGATGTCACTGCAGTTGCCTTCGCTCTGGGCCGTCCGTTATTGGTCTGCCTTGCTCTGATCTGTCCTGCAAATGTTTTATTCCTTCCAGCTCACTCTCACCTGTGCCTTTCCTCTTCTGTCCTCATGTTTGTCCTCTGTGTGACGCTCCAATCTGTGTTTTGTTCCCTTTTCTTTCCTCCTCACCTCTATCGGGGAATCCCCTCTGTTATATATCTGTGTTTTCCCCACTACCCCGCCCCAGTGTGGGTTCTTCAAACGCAGTGAGCGACGCCATCATTATGAGACGGAGTACTACCGTGCCCATTTGGGGGTCCAACCCTCGGAGGCGGAGAAGCAGGCGACAGAACAATAATATAAAGTATACCCCCCTCTGGCCTGCTCTCCCCTCCTCTTCTCACTCCAAGCGGTAAAAATCTTCACCTGCAGTCGTCTTTGTTCCTCAATTCACTCGAAGGCCGGTGGTGTTCATTACAGCATGACAGCAAATGTAGGCTCAGATGATCTCAGGTGGCATCATAGCAGTGACACATGAGATACAAGAGAACTGATCTCTTGTAAAGCCTTCTTTACCTTTGTTCCTGTTTATATTAGTAGAAAGAAAAAAACATTATAATGACAAAAAAAGACAGATTTACCAGATTCTTAGCATTTTCCTACTTTATTCTTCAATATAGACAAAAGGTGGCTTCTAGTTTCTGCCATCACTCATTTTTACGGGACAATGTTTGCAGGCAGATTGAGAATTAAAATGAGAGGTTATTAGCTCCATAAGGGGGTATAAAATTATTTCTCTAGGTTATATTTTGTGTCTGTTCATTTTTAAATTAAACCTTCATTAAATAGGTAAAACATTTATACTAAGCAACCACTTTATTTGGTACACCTCGCTAGTTGCACTCACTTTCGCCTTCAGAGTTGCCTTGTTTTTTTCATGACACAGATTCAAAAAGGTCCTGGAAACGTTCCGCAGAGAATTTGGTCCATTTTTACGTGATAGCATCACACACTTTGCAGATTTGTCAGCTATAAACGCATGATGCTAATTTCTCATTTCATTACACCCCAAAGGGATCTGGTGAGTGTTGCTTGTTGAGGCAACTCATTGTTAGGTTCAAGAAACCAGTTTCAGATTATTTGAGTTACATGGAACATTATCCTGCTGGAAGCAGCTATCAGATTATGGCTACACTTGGTCATCTGTCTTGGTCACCTGACTCCAGCATCTGAATGTTGCAGCAGAAATTGAGACTCATCAGTTTTTCCAATCTTCTGTTGCCCAGTTTTGATGAGCCCGTGTGAAATGCAGTCTCAGTTTCCTGTTCCTAGCTGACAGCAGCAGCCAATGTGGCCTTTTGCTGCTTGAGTTCAACTATTTCAAGGTTCAGTGTGTTGTGCATTCAGAGATGCTTTCCTGAATACCTTGCATGCAACAAGGGGTTATTTGAATTTTGCCTTGCATCAGCTCAAAGGATGCTGGCAATTCTCCTCTGCCAACAAGGCAGGACACTGGATACTTTGCCTGTAAACCCTGGAGATGGTTGTGTAGAAAAATCCCAGCAAATCATCAGTTCATGAAAGACATAGATGTCAGCAGGTCATCTTGGCCATTTCTGTCAGCCTAAATATACGGAGATCTTGCCATGTGACCGACTAATAAGACTTTTCAACTGACAAGCATCTGTACAGGTGTACCCAGTAAAGTGGCCAGTTAGCATATATGAACTGTGTTGCCTACATTCATGATTTGATCCCAAATTTTAAAAAAGCTATTTTCATTGTATTTAATTCCCCTAAAATGTCTGAAATCATCATACCTTATTATAGAAACACATATCTGCTATCTCTACATAGGTGGCTAGTTGCACATATAGCCTAATGCTAGGTATTAGCCTAAATGTCCTATTTTAACAACAACCTTTAATATTAATGTCTCCCATGAGCAGCTACTTTGCTAGTCTCAGTTGTTGGTTCACTGAAACTGTTTTCGGTGTTTTGTTCTGTAAAATAATTTAAAACCTTTGTTTTCTATTCACCTAATCTGTGCCTGTTGAACACCATCCAGCCATCTCTCCTTCAAGGCTTTAACATGCCTGCTGTGCTGTGTTTTGTGCCTCTTACTTTTCAGTTATCTGCACTTGTTCATTCTGGCATCATTCTCAGAAGACTGTTCATTTCTACACGGTCCCCTCTTCCTAAAAATCTATTAACGATTTGACATGCATTCAATAACTGATCAACTTTTCCAGGTGCCAGACTGAACTTGTCGTTAGGATCAGTGGATGTCTTTGTTCCTTTTAATGAGTGTAAATCTGCTTAGCGGTACTTCAGTGTGTTGGTGTGTTAATCGCAGACACTTCAGGCTGGTGCAAGGTTATAAATGTTGAGCATGAGAGTGTGCTTTTTGGTTGGTGTGCTGTTTTAAATTTATTTTTTATTAAAAAGTCACTTTATTTGCAGCTGGTAATCAGGTAATCACTTTGCCTTCTTATCTGTGAGATGCACTGTAAAGCTTTACCTAAACGCAATGAATAAGAGTGGATATTTTTCTTAGAAGGCATGCTATTTAGTAACACAGCATCTCCTCAAACACAGTTTAACAACTGTAGTTACCACAGTCCCTTAAAAGTGGCACTGGTTAATTCTTTTTCCTTCCCTTCTGCCTCCTCCATCCATCTTTCCCTTCTTCTGTGTGCACTCCGACCCACTTTCCTCCCTGGGTCAATAGTGTGGCTTCTTCCGACGGGCGCACTACAAGGACAAACTGCCTCAGTACCACGCGGTCAAGATTCCTCGCGAGGACCGGCCTCAGTTTCAGACTGAGAAGTCAGGAGGCGTCCAAAAAAAGGAATGGGCCACACACTGGAGCGACGGGACCTCGTAACCTGCTTTGATGCCCTGACTTTAAAAAAAAGAAAAAAAAATGTGCAACACTCATTATGTCTTTGCTGTTGAATTAACTGACTAAAAAAGTGCACAGAGACTGGGATCACGAAATGTTGTGCACACTTCACTTCATCATTGCTTACATACTGATGCATTTTCTCAATACTGTAGCCTACTGAAGGCCTTACATAGCTTATTTAGTCTAAATCAATATCATAGCATTGTACTGAAGGCCTACGACAACATTAAAACCAGTCGAGCTGCTGAGTACGTTCCCCAGCCCTCACTGCTGCTTCACTGTCTGACATCAGAAAGAAGGACTGAAAATCAAAGACATGCATAAGCACCACATGCAGATCCTAACAGACACACACAGATACAACTGGACATTATAGTAAAGAAGCCAGTGCCCATGACAAAGACTACTTTTTGCCTTAAATACTGTAAGACTGAAGATTCATATGGGCAATGAAAAGAAAATGCATTTTTCTATATATAAAGGACTTTTTTTTAGTACTGGTTAAAGCACTGGGTGGGTGGATGTCCGTGTTTCGATGAATGTGTTGTCTTCTGGGCTCGACGATTACTCTGGGTTGGCTCAAAAAGCCATTTAAAAAGTTCATTGATAGCTTTTGTAGGGCTTTGTTCAATTGCCTGAGTAACTTGAATAAGAACAAGAAACCACAATACAACCTATAACATGCCGTAGCCACGACCAGAGCACTGTTGTCGCATGTGTCAGATTTT
>NW_024582764.1:103491-109635 GCF_018398535.1 Haplochromis burtoni
CTGGCTGATAAATTTAAAAAAGTCAAAAACGGAACATTAAATCTTACGATCATTTTCAAGTTTATTTTTAACTCGGACCCATTAGTGATATGAGTCTTTTAAATAGTTTTTTTTTTTAGGTATTACATTTATAGAAAATAAATTATGGAAAACATGATATCCATACTTTAGAGTATTTCACCAGCATCTAACCTGACTCTGCATTATGACGGATTGGTGTAAGAAATAAAATTAGTAAATTGTATTACTAATAAAAATAGCCAGTTTTATTGTGCAAGTACAACACAATCAATTTAGAGAAATGTATTAATTCTGTGAGCTAAATTAAATACAGAGCTTGAAGCAGGACCGTAGCTTAGCTTAATAGCATTAAGAGTGAAAACAGAGTTTTAAAAAAATGTAACTATACTTTAAAAAAAAACTACCTTTCTTATTATCATGCTATGTTGTGATTATTAGAGCAACAAAAACCCAGAGTAATAAGCTCTGAGCAAGCTTAAAGAAGCCTAATTACTAGCTTGAAGAAGAAGCTTGTATTTGTATTTATGCTAAGCTAAACAGCATGCCCTGCACCTCTGCAGCTTTTAGATACACTGAAATTAAATAAAAAAATAAAAAAAATCGACACACTGCTGGGGAACAGATCTCAGACCCATACTGCCCTTCTCATGTTTTACACTGAACGCCCCCTAAAATTTCCAAAACACTGATGGAAAACCAGTGAAAGGCATAAAAGACATGAACTCATGTATGACCACAGTTTTATTTTTCTCTGGCCCTGTGAAAGCTGGGATAGACGTAAGAAATGGATGGATGATCGGATGGTTGAGCAATGGGATCACAGAAAACTAAACAAGGGTTTATTTTTGTCCTCTTATTAGAAACAGTATAAACTCACTTTTGTGAGTCAGAGTGAGTAACTTTGATTTTCATGTAATCCAAAAGCTTCTGATCTCATTAATGAAAACTAATACTCTCAGACTCCATTAGATGTCATCCTGGTTGCCATGGTAGTTAAAAAGAGGCTGTATGTGCGTGTGTGCTTAAGCGGATTGTCACCCATTAGGCACTTTGATGAGCCAAATCTGGTGATGTGGAAGTGACTAATTATTGCACACACACACACACACACACTGAGGCAACACTAAACTGAACAAGTACCCCTAATAAAGCAAGTGTCACTCTCACTAATAAAAAAAAGCTGGTGTTACTTGGAAAGATAATGGAAGGAAGCGAGCTGACATTTAACAGATGGATTGTTTCATTTTTAGGCATCGTTTGCTTCTTCCTAAAACCCCTTGATCTGCTTGTTAAAGAAAACTCTGTGTAAGCAAAGGGTTTGATGAGCCAGAGTCTTATTATTGACCCAAGGTTTACTTTACATTCATGTCAATAAAGCTTTGGAGAAAGCAAATAATCTACAGTGCATGAAAAGGAGATCCATTATATGGTCATCACAGGTCCACAGCTCTAGCTGTGAGCACAGAAGCTCCACCCACCTGCTGTTCAAACCTTCTGTTTGTCAGGGGCAGCCAATCAGAAGAAAGTAGGATTAAAGTTCAGGTAGTTACAAAGAAAGCTTGTTTCATACAGAAGATGATTTAAGAGGCTACATCAAGGCCCAGAGTGCATGCATTTTATTTATTTATATTTTTTGGTAATTGTTGCAGTTCTTCTGAATACAGTGTGTGCTTTGAATTTCTTCCTGTATAACTGAAGTCACATGACTAATCTGTTATATATTGTATATGCTCTGTGCATTACCTTGGGATGGGTGGGTCCGGGTCCATTTGCACGGATTTATTTGTTTAATAACTGGAAGTTGTGCTGCACGACCCTGGGGGCCACATAATAACACACTCTGGTGCTAAGTCATCACTAATGCCTGATCCGAGCTAAATGGACCTAGTTAAGGCTCTTCCTCCATCCTGTCCCCTGTTCCCCGTTGTACAGTAGCATCTTTCATCAGCTCTCCTGAGACGTCCTGCCAGTGACCACGAGGTGTATATAAGACCCGCTGAGGATGTGACCAGCACTGAAGTTCGTTCTTAGCAAGTCTGCTTAGACAGCCATCTTCTTCTCTTTCCTCTTCTATATTTGTCATCAGTGTTTGTCTGACCTCCTCTCGAGTCTGAGAACATGGACACAGCTGCAGCAGTGACTCTTCTGGCACTGATTATGGCGATGGCTGGCGTCAGTCACGCTCTTCATATCCAAGCCGGCCTGGACAAAAATGACATCTTGCCTGGCAGCTCAGAGGAGAACATGCCTGACCGCCTGTTGGGGCTGGTGAGACAATCAAACCACTGAAAAACTTGTTAATTTTCATTTCACGTACATGTTGACAGTCTATTTTATGTCAGGTCCAAGATCATTTGAAGCTTTAAAACTGAAATCCTATCGCTGAAGCACATGTGGTGATTTTTATGCATACTTTGTGCCTGATTTAAATATGGACTGCCTGCTCTGGTACATGCCAACATTTTCTGAGAGGATTGTATGTAAATGCGACTTGAGCCTTTTATCAAATGAGACAGGATAAATCACACAGCCCATTTAGATTTCAGATGGTGTTCCTCTTCATGCAACAGTGTGAAATACACTGTTATATATTCTGGTGTGAGCAGATAGTCGGGGGCAGGATAGCGAATCAGATAAAGGACAAGAAGATCACGAGTACTAGATTTTCTCTTTGTGACATGCAGGGATGGACAGATCTGGGTTTTACTTTGCATAAAATGAAGCGAATGGATATTTTGGTGTGCACCGTGTACATCTCTCAGCCTTGGTGCCTTAATATCTACATCTCAAGGCTTTTTGCCACAGTAGGACAGACTGTTTGGAGTCATCAGCCCTTTAAGTTTGTGATGTTCTTCATGTTCTATTTAAAAAAAAAAAGAAGAAAGTTTGACACGACGGTGTGTGCTTGTGTAGCCTTAAATGTGTCCTGGTGTGTTCCAGGAGAGTGAAAACAGAGATAGCGACACTGATGATCGCTTGCTGACTTCATTGCTGAGAGCCCTGCTGCACGGAGCCCAGAGAGAAGCCAGGGAGTCTGTCCTCCATCAGCCACAGAGGTCAGTGGCATCACAGCGCCTGTATTAATCTACATTTCAAGTTTTCCTATCAGATGTGTTTACAGAAAAACACTAATATAGGAAGTTCACTGATGTAGTTTGGGCTTGTCATCAAATCATTTTTTACCCATTCTTTCTTCAAAAATACACCATGTGGGTAGTTTGTAACTATTAAAAGGGATTATGATATACAGTAGATCGCACCGTGTACTGGAAGACAGGAAGAGGAAAATCCATTTAGCCATTTGCAACTACTTTCCATATCTGAATTTTAAAAGATCAAAATGACCCATTATGTACTTGAAATGTCCATTTGTAAAAATCATTCACAGTCAAAACGATTCTTATGGCAAAGCTGGGTTCATTAAACTGGTCTCATCTTCAAGCGACCTTCCTCTGTAACAGCCCTTCAAGCTCAAATGTAACTGAGGCCCAGCTACGATCACAACATCAACATCAATATTTTGTATTTTCTGGTCTGCGTTTACAGATGTTTATTTATCTAAAATCATAGTTTGGAGTTGAATTAATTGAAATAATTCCCACTCTTGGTGCTTTTCCCGTCACAGATTTGGCCGCAGTTCCAGAGGGCAGGTTGTGCTGGAGGATCAGATGCATTCCCGTGACTGGGAGGCTGCCCCCGGTCAGATCTGGAGTATGGCCGTGCCCCAGAGATTTGGCAAGAAGTAATGTTGCAGTCATGCGGTGTTGCCCTGGTGGAAGGTCAAGCAGCCGAGAGTTATAAAGATACTAGATTTGTTCCACTCTAAGCTCCAGCCCACTAGGCTTGACTTTACACCTGGTGTCCAGTGAAAGATGACACTAGCTTAATCTTTCATGATTATGATTGTTGTTATTTTCTTTAAATTTCCAACACTGGGAAGCACGGTGACTGGTGATTGTTTGGATCGGCATGTTAAGGACTGAAAATGTTTGCTGTAAATTGTTAGTTGCTATGTTTTTGTTGTTCTTCCGTTCAAATAAAAGAACTTTAATCTTGTAATGCTAATTTCATCTGTATTTGTGTTCAGTGTCATCAGTGTTCAAATATCACAGTAATCCGTTAAAGAAAGGTGGGAACAAACAGATGTTGAAATTTTATAAATCCAGCTGTTGAGTTCATTTAAATATGGCCACTTAATCTGTTGCTAATCATGTTTTAGTTTGTGAAATGTGTGTAAAAATGGCAAATCCAAGTTTTCTCAAACCAAGGTGAGATCTTAAAGTGTCCTGTTTGTCCAAATAAACTCTCAAATCCCCCAAAATCTTCCACTTAAATATATAATATGATAAATACAATAAAAGGTATTTATAAATAGATAACGGTGAATTCTGCATTTTGGAAGCTATAACCAGCCAACATTTATTATTTTTATCGAAACTGTTTTATCAGCTCATAAACTAATAAATGAGGGTTTTTTTTAGCCTAAAAAGCTTAAAATCATTTAACTTAAGTTCTTATTTCAGCACTTAGCGTTGTTTTTTTTGTTTGTTTTTTCTAATATCAGCCTTCCTTGTTTTTAAATTCGATCAGAGGACAAATGGTATATTTTTTGTTTGTTTGCAGGACGGTGTTATATCTGCTGGATCTGCAGCCAGTACTCACATCAGCTCGGCCATAAACAAGAGCATAACTGAAATGTGTCTGTGCTGGTTCACTTAAACATCGGGGGAATGTAAATGCAGTGAAGACCACACACAGAGAGATGAATGAAATACGATCGTAATGTAAGTATTTTTCATTTCTCTACAAACAGCACCGTGCGGGGGGTTAATGTAGTGGGATAAGGATGGAAATCCTGTGTTCAGTGTGCCGTGATGGTCAGCACTTCTCTGCAGACTTGTGCTGGTGTCTGTGGCTTATTTACAGGCCACCTGGGGAAGCAGCATGCAACTAATTAAAACACACAGCAACATGCAATTACTCTACACATTACTGGTGTCCACAGCTAATTACTGGGAAGGAAAGCATGTCAATCCCACTTAAAATGAGTCTTTTATAACCTCGAGCTCTCGTTCTGCTGCAACACCCCAGAAGACAAAATAAAGTAATGTTGTTGGGTTTTTTTTAAGACTAATGGCCAATGATTCAGTCATTTTATTATTATTTTGGTTATTTTTAATCAAATGTAACTTTAAATTCTTGTTTATGGTTTAATCTGTGTTTGTTGTCGTAACATCACAGGTTTGAGCAGATTGCTCCCGGCCTCTGGACTCTGATCTTTACAGTTCTAATTAGAAATGAAACAAACAAACAAACAAACATACAAGAACCATACAAATGAAAACCTTGTTACAAAACAAAAAGGGTAAGATTGACTGCAGAGGGTAACAAGACATTGTGGCACAGAACAAAGGGAACCTGTGCTGCACACAGAGAGCCCTGATTGGATGATTACTTACAGGTGATGATGACTGGAAGTAAAGCTGACTTGAATCTGAGTGCATTCGAAATAAAATGTGAAAATAAATGCAAATCTATGACAGTATTGACCTGTTAATATGAGTACTTTATCAAACATAAACAGAGACTCTATATGAAATATGAGCAGCACTGCGTTAAGAGCTGCTGTTTCAAAGCATCTTTAAGCAAGTTGGTCATCATCATCTTGTTTTTACTCGTGACGAGAAAGAACCACATCTAACTTTAGAGATATGCGTGGCGTTGACTTACATCTGTCTTACATACCAGCTTTGACAATGAGACATAAATGTGAGATAACAAGAAACATATTGAGACAAAAGAAAACAACAGAGGCAGAGCAGGTGCTGTTGTCCACACAGCTGTAGCCTCTCATCAGCTTAACTGACTTAAAGAAAGTCGGCTCATCTGAATTTCATGAGTCTGCAGGGGGTTCAGGCAAAACATCTGTGTGTGCAGTAATTATACCAGAAAGCTGCAAAGAGAGCGAGATCGAAAACCCAGACTGACTGACAGATACACTGGGTATAAAGACTGCTTTAGACAGCTCCTGTGTGCAGCACTGTTTTACACACACACACACACACACACACACACACACACACACACACACACACACACACACACACACACACACACACACAC
>NW_024582764.1:109655-158873 GCF_018398535.1 Haplochromis burtoni
ACACACGCACACACATTCTTGTTTTCATGTCTTAGTGACGACAACTAATTGACATAATTGTCCGCCTACTTTTGGTCCCCACAAAGATGTCTAAACAGGTACACACACACACACACACATAGAGAAACCTTCCTTTTTTGTTTGATGACCTTTATCCGACCTCCACACTTCCACTTTCCCTCATGGTCATCATCTTGGATGGCAGCCATCTTGAACAGCAAAGAGGGAGGTCTCAGCCATTAGTGGTCATGACCGTGACACAGCACAATTTGTCACACACACAACAGGCTTTAATGGCTACAGTGTGATCAAATGATCTTGTTTGGAGAGAACACAGGTAACTTTAAGGTTAAACGGAAATATGTCCTCTGCTGCACGCAGTGGAAACTTTTGAACTGCACCTTTAAAATTTCACTATATATACAAAATAAATAATGTTGGAAACACTAAAAATAGGCAACAGTTTTTTTTCCATGCCCCTGCCCTGTCTTAAAGAACTATACTATTAGTGTTCCCTGTCACCTCTTTACTTGTTTTACCCACTAACTGTCAACTTAAGTCAAATTAAGCATATTTAAATTTGCATATGTATTAAAGTACACAAAGCTTTAACTATTGAAAAAAACAAAGAAGATTTCTGTTACATGCAGCAAAAAAGTAGAAAGTGACAGCATGCATTTAAAAAAAATATAGGAGGTCTACACTTTATTTAAAGAAGTTGAGACTTAAATTGGTTTCAGAGGTTCAAGTAGTATCTGTAGTATCTGAATTGTTTTTCTGTCTTATTTGGATTAAATTAGAAGCACTCAATAATTTAGATTCTCAACCACAGCAGCAAATCTCAAACAGAATGACAGAAAAAGAAAAGATTCCAAGTGTTGCAGTGATCCAAAGTGGTATGTGGTATATTATAGTTTAGTGCCAACAGTTTATCACCAAACAGGACTTGCCCAGTTTCTGTTAGACTATGTGATTGGCTAATACCTTTTCCCTTTGAAAGTTCAATAAAAGAGTTAGAGAGATAAAACTCTGCTGATGTGAAGGAGCAGCAGAGACGAAGCTTTTGTCCTTCGTTCACTGCTCACATCGGAGGCTGCTCTGGAAAACGTGCAGCCAGCTGTTGTCTCTCACAAACACACTCACATAGAGCACGCGGCCCCTTATTAACAGTTTTCTGCTTTGATGACAGAGACATTTTTCAGTAAAAGCTCTAATTACATTGGCAGCTTTTTATTATTTCTCTCACTCCTTTACTGCAGCTACAAGACAAAAAGTATGCAATCCCACCACAGCAAGAAGCAGTCTAAGATCAGAAGAAGAAAACACAGAATTCTGTGTTTTTGTTCATTTTTACATGATTTTTTTTTTAAAAGATGTGATTATTTACCAAAATATTCTCTATGTTTAGACTTTTTTGAGTGACTATTATCCAATCTAAAGCATTTAAAATGAGGAATTATAGCAAATGTTATTGTAAAAGATGCAAATGGTGTAGCCCATGTGGCTGCTTCATTCCTGCTGAGCTCCTTTGTTGTCTGCTGTTTCTGGATGAACTGTTCACGCTAAAATGGAAACAGAGATGCGTAAAAAGATATTGCATGGTCTTTTGAAACAGTGAGAGTGCTTTCTTCCACTAGACTGTACATCAGAAATATTAAGAATTTTCATATTTAGTGTGGAGTTAAAGTTTAGTTTGCTCTTCACGCCTGCTTGAAATTTATCCTAAAACAGAGCAGAGTTTGAAGGCGTCACGCTTGATATTTATTTCACTCCCAAAAAGCACTGCACATTTGACACACCGTATGCTTCTTGGCTGGTGTCAGGTATCGGGGCCCAGTGGACATGTGGTGTGGGGACACTGGGGCTAAGAGACAATCAATAAAGCTTGTGCTGGCCAGGCGTCAGACAGGACAAGCCTGGCCAGTGATGAACAAAGAAATCATCAAAAACAGAACACACACACACACACACACACACATCACAGCCTCAAACTGTTCCTACATCAGGACGTATCAAACAAAAGGCAGAAAACTGCAGAAGTCTGAGAAAACCCTTTTTGTGTAAAACATTACGGCAAATAAAGACCTGCTTAGTGTGCATAACAGTATGTTTTTATTTTAATAGGCTCAGATTATTCTCTCACATGGTCAATATTGGCTCAGAATTGCATTACGCTGCATGATTCCCAGGTAACTGTACCATCTGTGTAGGGACTATGCACAGAGCTGTTCAGTAATGAACACTGTGCATGTGTTAAATAAACCAACAAACAAATTTGTATATGTGTAGATGTCAGCTTGACCTCATTCTGAATGAGACCACTTGTATCTAAAATACAGCGTAGGCTGTTTTTAAGCATGTGTAGGCAGGTGATTTTAAAAATACTCTTGAAGAAGAGGCTGGATAAATCCTACCCATTTCTACCCTTCGAGAGAGCATGCCTTTGTCATCCTCACTCTCTCGTCTGTGCAGGGGCTGCTGCAGAACAGCCCTGAGCTCAGACAGCCAATAAAGACAGAAAGAAACGTGAAAAGAGGGTGGGACTTGACGTGAAAGCGAATGAGAGTGAAGGAGAGGTGTTCCTTGCGGAGAATGCCCTTGCTTGAGCATTGAGAGCCTGGAGAGACAGAGAGGGAAGATAGAATAGAGACACTAGCAGGTGTTGAAGATAGGGAAAATCATTAGAGACCGGGTGGCACAAAACAACAAGGCAATTAGAGGAAAGTGTGTTTAAAGGCAAAAGTAAAGAACAGAAAAGAGTCAGACAGAAACTCAAACAATCTGATTCTTTTTTAATAAGCTGGAGCTCACTTATTTTTCAGCTCTTTATCCTCCCTTGTTTCGTACGGATTCTCCTTTCTCGATCATCCCCTTCTTCCTCCCGTTTTCCTCTCTGACAGACAGTGCCACCATGGAAACTGGAAGCCCTAGGAAGATACAGTTCACCGTCCCTCTACTGGACACCCACTTGGACCCAGAGGCAGCTGAACAGGTAAGGTGGAGGGAAAGGAGGCAGGAAGAAAGGTGGAAGGAGCAGGAGGTGTGGGTAATATGGGACTTTTAAGGGATTCCTCTTTGCATCAGTGAGACACGATTAGAGTACTACTCCCACTTTTTTTTTTAAAAAACAATCAAGATGACTAGTGAAGATGCAAGAAAAAATTGCTTTATACTTGGAACGCTTTGCAAAATCTCTGAACACATATTTAAAGCATATGTAATCTAGCTGTCAAAGCAAGCAGGTGTAGTCAGAGCTGAGCAGCTGAGCATGCTACATCCCAAATGCTGTAGTTTACACTGATGAGTAGCTGCTGCTTTAAGTAGACCACATTTTCTTCTGTGCATCTAATTAGCCTGACGTATGTTTTGACTACAGCTCTAATGTGAAGATGATGAATTCATAACTGATTTTTCCATCTGCACTCACAGTGAGCGGCTTTACCGAGATGCATAGTATCTCAGCGGTGGTTAAGGGGGGGTGCCGCAGTATATTGATGTCTCTAGGAGGTCAGTGTTTTTTTTTTTTTTTCATTAGTGACTGACTGCTTGTATCCTACAGCAATGAAATGCTGACAGGGTGAATGAATTTAACTCATTCATCATTAATGGACTTTTTCTTCTAAGGTAATTTAACTGCACAACTCAACTTGATTTGTGGCAAACACCACTTTATGACATAAGAAAAGAGAACTCCTGTTAGTGTCTGAAGGAGCTTAGTGAGTGCAATCCATCCTTCTGTTGGGAATATAGTGAAAAGAGGTGTCCCATTTTCTCATTTTTATAAATATAACATGAACAGGACAGGTCGTTCATAATGAATGAAGCTCAAGTAAAGCTGGCAAGGATTTAGGAGTCTGGCTACACTCTGTCTCACTCGCTGCTTTTCCCGAGCTCACTAGTTTTTCCCTCGCTGATACTATGAGACCCAAAGGGAAGGTAGATGTTGTGTGTGTGTGTGTGTGTGTGTGTGTGTGTGTGTTGGTGTTGTGTGTGTGTGTGTGTGTGGTGTGAGTGTGAGGAGTGTGAGAGAGGAGGAGAGTTTGCCCTTGTGTAGAGATTTCAGTTTGAGAGTTAAGTTAAGACATAGAGCTACTGTAGCAGGTGGAGAATGTATGACTACAAGCCTCAGATATGAGAAACTAAATATGAGATGGCTGCATCTGCTGGTGTGTACATGCATTTCAGTCAGCGTAACATCAGTTTGACATACACACACGGAGTCGTATACAGCAAAATAAGACAGTTGGCACAAAATCTGGAGCCGTTTCCAGTCTTTGGTGTCTACTTCTGCATGAAAACAATTTGTGCTTCTTATATAAAGGAGAACTAATTAAACGCAATGTTTAAGAATAAGAGCACTCTCTGACATAAAGGCAAATTACAGGACAGACCTGGAGCCACAGCCCCTGCGGTGATGATGTAGGCAAACCCAAAAGATCCTAGCTCCTCCCAGGATCTCTCGATAACAAAATCAATTGTTGCTGGATGATTGCAGAAAAATTGCCATTTTTGTTCAGGAAGGTAATCTTCACTTATTAAAGCCACTGTTATGATCTTTGACATGCAATTGAAACCATCATAAATAAAAGATCAAGCTACACTGGTCACATGATCTCAGTGTCACTTCTACAAAGTGTTTGATGACTTGATGTTGAGCTTTTGGAGTAAACGCCTCTTTAACAACACGTAAAAGGTCACAAATTTAGAAGTGGTGTATTTACTTATGTACTGTCAGTGGGTAAAGTTGAACAAGGTAAAGCTATATCAAGCTTTTATTAGTTAGAGAGTTTTTTTTCTGGGATTTTACTCAAATACCAAACAACTGCTTTAATTTGGGGCTTTAACAACTGTTCTCTCTAATAAACTGTATTATCCTTGTCAGAGTTGGTCTCTTCTGTGATGAAAATACCCAATTTAAAGGGCACCAGTAGTGGCTGAATGATTTCATATGTATACATATTAAACATGTGCTAAATCTAAAGCTAGCTTATTACCTGTGGGAGATTTTGGATATACTGGGCAGTGCTGTCCACATATCCTCATGTTCTTGTTCTTATGTTTAAGAATAACACTATACAACAGGCAGGTGACAAATTACAGGATACCTGGAGTAACCTGGATAAACCAGGGTCAAGCAGGACAAACCTGACTTTTTGGCTAACCAAAAGTTAGCACCACCCATGATGTCTTGATAAAAAGTCAGTGGTACTTTTTGTTCAGGAGGTTAATGTTCAATGTCTTTAACACCTCTATCATCAGAACATAAATTCAGGGAATATCTTTTGGATAAACATTGTTCATTCCTCCACTAAATGCACACATAATGGGGATGTATTGTTATGCTATTTTACTCCAGTTTAAATCATAGTTTGGGTCGCACCAGCTACTCATAAATCAATATGAAGTCCTCTGTAATTCTTTATAAACACTTGGCTCATCTCATAGTACCAGTTCTGCGTTCGCTCCCAGCCAGTGAGCCGGGCTCTTACCCTTTAAAATTTGAGAAAAGATTGCGATCATTTCAGCCTGAAGACTTCCCAAGATTCATTTTCCTGATAAAACCATGAGACGTGAGCACCAGTTATCCTGAGGGAAACTTGGGAGGGAGCCAGTTACTAAATGGTAGCTTGATTAGTCTTTCACTCACCCAGGCTGGACGATGGATTTACAAATAAGAAACACTGCCAACTAGTTTCAAACGGTTATTTTGCTAAATCATGTAGCACCTTCAAAATATGAGAAATGTTCTTAGTAACTGACTTCAGCAGTATAATGCGGTGGAATATAATCATTCAGAACCATAAAGTGGAAATACCTTCAGACAGCATGAGTAAAAGTTCAAGAGGGGGTCCATTATATTGTTGTAATAAAGAACACGAGGCATCACAGGTCCTGGAATTTTTTTTATTGATTTTAAATGCAATAAAAATGGCCACCTTTCACAGGTAAGGTGAAAACATGTTGGGTTGCACTGCTATGGAAATTACATATTACATGACAGGTATTACACTGGTATTTGTATTCACACAGATCACTCTTTGTGCTGCTCTGTCATGGCATAAATGATTAACAATACAGAAGAAGTTTGCAATCATTTAACAGTGACTGAGTCTTAAAAAACAGATTAGGGTTGCAACAGGGCTTCAAACGTCAGGGTTCTTTTAATCTATATAAAATATAGAGATAATTGGAGATTACAGAGTTTTATAACATATGTGAATACATTTCATTAGTAAACAAACAAACAATCTTTGTCTCAAACTGAGTCTGTTGGGATCTGGTCACGCTTCACACTCTCAAAATTTCTGCAGTGCATGTTCTTTTTCTCAACATCCGGCTTTGCAAGGGTATCTGTAGGATGCAGACGTAATTTCATGTGTCTGTCTTGTTTGTGTTGGGGAGTTGGTGTCGTCTGTATTTATTCAGTTGCACGTCTGATTCCAGGCTGCGGCCGTTCAATTTAAGACTTAAACGGCTCGCAGCCGTGTGTTTACCTGCTTTCTTTCACGAGCAGATAGATCTCCTTCTAGGTTTATATGGGTAAAACTTGCTTTACTTTTTCTGCAAAGACTCAAGAGAGTTCTTAGCTCACAGCCTCAATAAGCATGACCAAAAGCGTGCCTGATTGCCACTGGGACTTTACATTTTCAATTTATTCTAAGACCTCTGCGAGTGGCCTTTTCAGCCTGTGTGGCAAGCTGGCTCCCAAGTGTGTGGTTTTATACAGTATATATATTTATTTATGTGTTTGTCTTTGTGTGGGTGTATATGAGACAGATGAACAAATCAGACAGTCAGATATAAAGAGAAAGAAAATAGACAAAGGGAACCTCCAGATATAATAAAAAAAGAAAGAAAATGTGTGTTTGTGTTTGCACGAGCTCGTACGAATGTCACACCAGGAGGTTTCACCCATGGTTCAGTAATCCCAGCAACCTGACACCTCCCAGCGTGGTGAATCAGCCTCCGTGGAGAACTGTGCACCAGACAGAGGAACCTCTCTGACCCTTAATCACCAAAACACACACACAAAAAACCCAAACGCTCGCTCACTCCTCTTATCCATAATACAGCACAATCATCTCATATTATAGCCGTACATCTGACACTGGACCTGACAGAGGCCAAGACCAGATGGTGTCACATGAACAAAAGCCGTTGGACTCGGGAAGGGTAACTATCCCACTCCCCTGACATTTACACACCTAATGCTTCTGTGACATAATAGGCAGCTGGGGGCTTGCACAGCAGCAACTACAACCACAACAAGAAGATGGAGGGGGCTGGGATTTGAGATTGGTGTTTTTTGTGTGTTGCAAGGTTTCTACCATAAAAAGTTGTTAAGAACGGCAGCTGCGACCTGCCCGAGGGGAGAGGACAGGGGTTTGAATTTAATGTGCAGCGCTATCCGCTAGCTAAATCTGTGGCCCCGAAGGAGCAGCAGAGCTGAATCAGTGCAGCTTTGTGTGATCTAATACTTTTGTGGCATTCTGCTTTTTAATTTTCTATGTTGCAGTGAGTGTGGATGAAGGTAGTACTATGATTTTCTTGCAGTAAATCAAAGTAGCATTTTACTTTCTTCTAATATTAGCTAACACAGCTAATGTTAAAGTGATTTTTGTGCGTTTGCATGTAAGCAGTAACTCACAGTTTCCTTATTTTGTGGATCGTACCTGCCCTGAGCCAAGTGTAGAAACAGACCTCATAATGTCGTCTCAGTCGTGCAGTGCAGGCGTACCAAAAGGAGAAAATAATCTGCATATCGTAGTTACTTGCTTTTAGTGTTCTTTCAATGTTTTTATATTATTTAACATATCATTTATATAGATGGATGGATTTATATAGATTGTACATATTCTATTATTTATTGTAACAATAATACTCATAGCTGATTGGCTGTTTAAAGTAGTAGTTCAACAGTTATCGCTGACAGATGTAGAAAATTGTTTCTGCTTTAATTTCATCACATTGAATCCAGGATATGGTAATTGGGTGATAGCATCTGTTCTCTCCTGGAGGTTTTATGGAAGTCATTTGGGAGTTTTATGTCGAGCACATAATTGGCATACTCAGACTGGGCAGTTTTCTGACAGATCCACCATGGAGCTCTCCTGTACACTAGCATCTGGACACTTGAGTCATAGCTGGGAGCACAGGGCTACTTTGTGAACACCTCACAGGCATAACTGTCACGGTTCTGGGTCATGTTGACCCAGCTTTCTGTTTCTCATGTTTTGGTGTTTTTCTAGATTATGATTTATGATTTGATTAAGTCTGTCTCTCTCTGTCTAGTCCTTGTCTTAGTAAAGTGTGTTTTGATTCCTGTTTTACTTTACTGAAGGTTCTTGTTCCTGTCTGATGTCAGTGTTCCAGCTTTGCTCTCCCTGTCTCGTTAGGTCTTATTCCTTCCAGCTGTGTTCCTCTTCTGTCTCTAATTCCTTGATGACTCCTTCAGTGTATTTAAGCCCAGTGTGTCTTTGTGTCAGTGTCGTGTCGTTAACGTCTTCTACTCTCATGTTAACTGTGTGTTCTGTCTGCTCGCCTGCCTAGCTAGTTCGGTTTTTGTACTCCCAGTTTAGTGAGGTTCCTGTTCTGTTGCTATCAGCAATAAAGCTGAGTCTTTTGAGTTTATGTCTGCCTCCGAGTCCTGCATTTTGGGTCCTGTCTCTCCTTCTGCCTGCACACAGCCATGACAATAACCGGAAACCTGACAACGCTACAGTCCTGACTCACAGAAAAGCCTTGATCCATCATCAGTCCAACTCATTATTTTACCTCTTCCCCTGCTGCACTGATCGAGTCACACCAGACGGATTTCTGCTGTTGGATTACCGTTGAGGGAAATTACCTTCAGATATGTAGGTTTGCTGATTGTGGATGAGCAAAGAACATTATCTGTCTCACTTTGTTTTAGTATTTATGCTAAGAAAAGCAAGCCCAGTGTTTCCAGCTAAATTTTGAGTGATGAACTTTGTGGCTTTCCCCAGGAGGAAACATAAAATATCTAAAAAATTCACATATTCCTTGAGTGCTATTATTTGTGAGGAATTAATTGGAGTATTTATAAGCTGATTAACAGAGTTATTTCAGTTGTGTAAGGATCAAATCTTATTCATTGTCCTGCAGAGAGCTCATATTAAACTCCATCTTTCATTTACATGAGCAGCGCTCGCTTGAAGAAGCTTCGCTCATAAATGAAAGCAATATATTCCCTGTTTAGATGATGAATTGTGACATATTGAAATAATTATATTATGGAAAATTAAGTGCTGAGACAATGTCCGTCCTCGCGTTCCCCATGCAGGTGGTCTTCGTCCTTTACTGAGAACATAGCTATTAAACACCTTTCCTTTATTACCTCAGGGAGGCGATTTCCAGGAACAACCTTCAAGTACAGCAGATTATCAGTGGTCATTATTTAATGAAGATGAATGCCACACTTTCCACTGATTTGCACAATTTAAAAATAAATGCACATTTTGATTTGAGATGATCTTTAAACTTCTTCTTTGAGTATTTTTGTCTAAACAATGTAGACAAAGTGCCACAGATACGTCCCGATTGACACTTTCCTTTACAGAGCACAGGAGCTGAAATCATGTTTCTAGCCTTTTCTAAACCAAACTAAGCTTTATTTGTTGTATGCTATCTGTCAATTTGGCCTGAATAAGCTGGCAATGCCATGTAGTCGGCTAGCTTACCAGTGTACTGGTAACTGACTGTCTGGGTGTTAATAAATTACATTTTTAAAAAGCCTTTCGGGGGATTCATCTATCCAGAAGGTGCCATGTTGCATCCGATTATCACATTGTTAAGACAGGGGTGTCACTCTCAGCTCAACATTTGTCGGTGTGCAGAGATATTTCAACCAAAAACAAATTTAAATGTAACCGAATGTAATATTTTTAGTGCCCTTACGAGGTCATTTTTAGTGCATGAACGTTATCAGCAAATAAGAAACACAGATCTAGAGGACGTTAATTCTATCACTCACAAG
Source organism: Haplochromis burtoni (assembly GCF_018398535.1). NCBI lineage: Eukaryota > Metazoa > Chordata > Actinopteri > Cichliformes > Cichlidae > Haplochromis > Haplochromis burtoni. Next base: position 119,653 of record NW_024582764.1, read on the forward strand.
CCTGAAACTTATTATTATACACAAACCTGCAAGTTATGCAACCAGCATCACTTCAACTTTGAAACATGCACTTGGTAGGTCGTAAGCCGAGGTGATATTCTTACTTTGTCTAATGCTGCTGCAGGTGATTTGTCAAGGCATCAATGCCAAGAGACACCATGTGTGTAGCGGAGAGACGGTGATGGCATCTGACAAAGTGTACTGAAACATGGCCTGCATGACAACACTTAGTGGGGATTAGTAGGGAGCCTGCAGGCTCTCTATAAAAATGGCTCCTTAACTTGCAGCTTTCAAGTTAGTAGCAAAGATTAGCGTGCTCATAACTGTGTGCTTGTTCTCCATCTTGTTTTAGATTGTCTCAGATGCTTTTAGAGTTCAAGTGTGAGAACACAAGTGTCTTGCTGTTTTTTATTTTTAAAGACATTTTCCAGTCATTGTTTGAACGATAGCTGTTGCTGTTCCAGCATTACAAAAATTAGTCTCACTGTTTTTCATGTAAAATTAAGTCAAGAGGAAAAGAAAAATTCTAATGGTGGATGTAATTTGTCATTTTTAATCTTATTTTTGTACATCCAAACAACTCGCGGGCATCGTTGTAAGAAGACTTTGACCCTACCGCCTTGTGGTCTGACCTACATTTACCAGTCAGAGGTGTTTTGTTGGCCGCTCCCCACACATCAGAAATACCAGGCATGCACAGCCTTTCCTGCCCACCCGTCACTTTCACAGGCTGTTTTTGTTCGTTGTTGTGAAGAGCGCAAAAGTCCATTTTAAATGGACTGTGGGCTGAAAGGCAGGCATGGCGGTTTGAGGGAGGTGAGCAGTCCAGTAAGCTGGGTTATTTATGCGAGTGAAGGATCAGTGAGTTTGCTCTGCTGACGGGTGAGAAGAAGGATAATGTCTTTGGGAATAATCACTTCTACACAGCCATGCCTGTTTGTGCTTTAATGTGAGCTGGCGGGGTGGATTTTCTGAAATGGTAACAAAACACACACACACACACACACACAGGGCTTAAATATTAGTGCAAGATGTATAGTATACACAAGAGTGTTTTTCTATTGCGGCTTTCTCGATTCTGAGCCCTGCTTCTCATGAGGTTAAGTAAGCTGCAAACATACCAGATAAATCAATTAAGATAATATGTATTCTTCAGGGGGAGAAATCACTTAAATTACTTTGAGAATGTAAAATTTATTGTCATTTAAAGGGACATTACACAAAATTAGCTGCAGTTTTGAGTGCTATTCCTAAGAAGCCTTCCACATCGGATCAGCAGCCCATATGCCAACGAAATAGGAAAAACTTGCTTCATATAGTGAATCTTATAAGGCTTATATGATTTACTCATGCAAGTGGCCACTTTCTCATTACTTTCATATGTTGTTTTAGGAAGTATCCAAAACATACAAGTTTCATTTATATAATTTTCAGGCGATCTTTTATCTGTTTTCACTCTTATATGCTTTTCATACAAGTTTCAAACAAGACAGATACAAACTTTATAAGATTTATATATATCTTTTCCATATGGGAGGCCTCAGTCACACAGAGTTAGAGACCAGCCACCCAACACCACCTGGCAACCTCTGATCCCTAAGGACAAATGTGAATTCTCCAAACGATTGGTGAGGGTTTTCTGGAAGCTGCTTGTGGTCACCAGGTGACCAAAACCTACTTTTGATTGCTTTGATCGCTAGTTTGCATGGAAGATGCTGACTAGTCTGCTGGCACTCATCAGCTAACCACCAGGTGGTACTGAAATATACAATACAATGCAACTTTATTTATATCCTCCTGAGAACCAGCCTTTTCGTTGATGTCCTCTTAAATGGACATTTGTTTTTGGTCTATATCTTTTGACTTATTTGAGCTACCCTAATAAGTCCTGTTGTGCTCAAAAGAGGACATCCTGGCCTTTCCAATGATATCTCGTGTGCTTGGGTGACCACTTTTATCTCCAAATAGGCAGAACATCACAAAAAAAGTTAAACTGAAAGATACTCATTTCCTCAGTTCTCAGGAGGATATAGCACATTTAAAAACCAACGGTATACCAGAGTGCTTTATTTCCATTCATTCTGTGTAAGGCCACATCGGTGCACATTTTGCTTTCTCTGTGAGATTTCAACAGAAATCGAAGAAAAGCGCCAACCTGCAGTCAGACAAGAGGGCAGTGATGCCTGCTCAGTGCTTCATTCGGTCTTGGCTATTTGGCAGTTAATTTTGTATATGCTTGTATGTGATTTTGTACTGAACAGGTATTGTACTGCATAGTGGCAGAGAGCCCAATGGGAAAGTGGTGAGCATTGTTGACTCACAGCAAAACAGTTCTGGTTTTGAGCTTGTTTGTCAGCTCAGGTCGTTCTGTGCAGAACAGCTAAAGTAAAGGTGTGGATCAGTGGTTGTTCTTCTCTCTGTATTAGTGATGTGATGGACTGCTGAGCTGTCCAGACTGCACTTGGCTTTTCACCTGATATCAGCTCGGATGAGCATCAGTGACAACAGATGGATGAACTGACTCTCACAAAATTAGCAATTTGGCTGCTTGGATTTATTAGTGTTTACATACAACTAAAATCTTATCCAATTGACACAATTTTCACACAATCACTTGCAGAGGAGCCAGCTTGTGTTTTGACACAGCGATTACTGTGAAAGCAAACTACCATGAGCATTTATACAACACAAGACAGATGAAAAAAAATCACAAGCCTAAAGAGAAGGCTGCAGTCACAGGGAGCTCTCACTGACACGTGTCTCAGGATATGAGGTCAGCAATTTTCTCCAAAGTGAAGTGTTCAAAGCAGTAAAATATCTGCCTGTATGTTAACAGAAAGAAAAGACACTCGGCGTCTCCTCTCATTCAGGGATTTCTTGTGCTCCATGGTAGTGATTTCAAAGGCAATGAAGCCTCTTCAAATCTGAATACCCAATTAGACTTTGCCTCAGCGATACAACTGACTCTGCTCATTTTTCATTACTGCACATTATTTCCATTGTTGCGTAGTTACATCTGTATTCCGTCTTTACGGAGTGAAGCTAATCAATTTAGGTCTATACCCGTGCACAGCTCCAATTGCTGATTTATTATATGTGAGTCACCTCAGGGGAAATATTACTTTTGCAATAATAACGTCTGCAGAGACCAGATAGAGCAGTCTAAAACAGCTTTGTGCACTTTTCAGCCTCACCAAAGACTTGAACTCAAACCCGTGCCACTGATTTAATCACTGATTCTCATCTGACATATTTGTTGTCATATTTGTTGTTCTCTGATACAGCTTAAGATATTGTTAAAACTCAATTTTTGATCAAATTTGGATCTTCTGAAGTCATTCGTTACTAGCCCATTTAATTGTAACAAGAATTACCACGTGATGCTACACTGTGTAGCCTGAGGTCGACTGCTCTGTTTTCAGTGCACAAGCAGCATTTAGGAAAGATGCACGGAGGACAGAAGCAGACATGACATGCAGCATTAGTCAGCAACCCCGTTTGCTATGTCTGTGCTTTTGTGTGCACCTGTGTTTGTGAATAATTGACTGTCTGTTTAAATTCCTGCTCTGTTTAAATTACTATATCACAGCCTTTTTGTGAACAAAATATAATTGAAATGTCATCATTTGATTTTGAAGCCAAAGGGAAATTAGCAAGCTATGAAAGGTGCTGTACTCATTTCATTCAACAATTGCACGTCTTTGCTGTCATGTTGGGTCTAAAACGATCCATCAGCAGCAAAAAAAAATGCAGTTTAGGTTGTGGGTAGATTAAAGCCACCAGTCCAGCGGGTCTGTGTTATGAGCTCAGAAATGTAGAAATCTTTGAGAAGAAACAGTTTCCCATTGAAACGCAAACGTTATACTCCGTGTCAGACATATTGAGTCATTTTACAAAGCACAACATATCTGAATATGGTCATCGGCCAACAAAGGTCTTGATGTTTGTAACATTTTTTGATGTGGTTCATGCATTCAACAGCCAGTTTGTTAGGTACACGTTTGCAATTGCTCATTAATTCAAATATCTAATAACATGTCAGCAACTAAGTTTTAGGCATGTAGACACTGTTGAGGTGACCTACTGAAGTTCAAAACGTGCATCAGATAGGGGCAGAAACGTGATTTTACATGTGGCATGGTTCTTGATACCAGACAGGCTGATGCAAGTTCTTCAGAAACTGCTGATCTGTTGGGATTTTCCTGCACAACCATTTTTAGGGTTTACAGAATATGGTCAGAAAAAAAATACAGCAGCAGCTCCCTGGGAGAAAAAGCCTTGTTGATGCCAGAGGCCATAGGATAATGATCAGACTGCTATGAGCTGATAGGAAGGCAACACTAATTCAAACAACCACTCATTGCAACCTACATGCTACATTTTTCACCTGCTCACCAAAACTAGAGGATAAAATACTGGAAAAGCATTCCCTGATCTGATGAGTTTCAAATTTACAACATGAAAGCTTGGCTTGAATCACCTGTTTAGGCAGTGGTGTAACAGTAGAGCAGGGTTAGGCAACTCCAGGCCTCAAGTGCTGGAGGTTTTAGATGCATCCTTGATCCAATACAGCTGATTCAAATGGCTAAATGACCTCCTGAACATGTTGTGAAGTTCTCCAGAGGCCTGGTAATAAACTAATCATTTGATTCAGGTGTGCTGACCCAGGGTGAGATCTAAAACCTGAAGGACATCAGCACTCAAGGCCTGGAGTTGCACACCCCTGGTATAGAGGGTATTTACTTGCACATTTAGTGGCCCTTAGTACCGCTTGTTCTGATGGTTCCTTCATTAGGATAATGTGCCTCCACAGTCACTAGATTTCAATCCAATAGAGCACCTTTAGGATGTGGTGGAACATGATGGGCATCATGGATGTGCAGCTAACAAATCTGCAGCAACTGTTTGATGCTGTCATGTCGATATGGACCAAAATCTCTGAGGAATGTTTCAGGCACATTGTTTTTAAGGTGAAAGCAGCTTTGAGGACAAAAGGGGTCCAACACAATATTAGTAAGCTGTAGCTAATAAAGTGTAAAGTCAGTGTGTTTCATACAGAAATACAAAATGCATGTACTTTAATATTTTGTCCCAGAATGGTCTCTAGCACAGTCCACAGTGGTAGAAGAAGCTAGTAGGAGGCGGCATGCTGCCCTGCTGCTCTCAATACTCAGCACTGCAGGATTGCTGTTGTTCAGCTCAGGCATCTTCAGAGTGTTTAACTACCAAACACAAAGGTCCAGGCTGGTCTGACAGCATCATGCAGAGAACAAGGATACCGAATTGATCATCGGGCAAACAAGTCTAGACTCTTCCTCATTGGTTAGTTGAAAAAATATGAGAAATTGCTGTAGTGCTGCTTAGCATTTTGATCGGTAGAAAAAAAAAAGCATAAAAATTGATGGGTGTGGCTGTGATAAGGTAAAACATAAATGCCTGAGTTATTATGTACCAGTTAATTATTTTTAAAATTTGTGAGAACATCAAAGATCTCAAGGTCTTTTTCAGCCCAGTAAAGATTAAAGTCTCACTTTAAATTGTCAATTTCTCAACCTTTTTCAGATCAGAAGACGAAGACCCACGCCCGCCACTTTAGTGGCATCCAGTGATCAATCGTCACCAGGTAAGGAAACCCAAACACGCACACTATATTTGTCACTTGTGTATCAACTTACTCTGTGTTCATTATCTGTGGGCTGACATAATGACAGGTTGTTAAGAAAGCAGAATTTGGCTTTCTTTAAGCACAGGGGAGACATACATACAGTTCTGAGAGCTATGGTTTGAGCAGCAAGCAGCTGAGTGATGATATTGTGCTTTTACAAGTGTTGCTAACTATTTTATCCCTTATTGTGCTAAATGACAGGTGAGCAGCTGTCATTCACATTACAGAGGACTCTTATCAGGTGTGTGCACAGTAGCCCAACTATATTCGCATAATGGAATTAAGCATTTTGCCGAAAGGCTCAGCTTACCTGCTGGAGTCGTCTTTGTTTGCACCCTTTTGAGTGACCTCATTCAAAATTATGAGATAACTGCATTTTTTACTCAAGGCTGAATTCAGTCTTAGAATTTAAAAAACAGCACTGCTGATCCACTCGGTCATTTGTAAGCAGACTCATTCATCTTTGCTCGAGTATGTGCACATAAAGGCTTCAAGGTCAGTCAGGTACCATTTCCATTATTTTGGGTGAAACCACTTTTCACCTTGAGAAAGGTGGTTTAGGTGCTTTCGTCTCTTTGTTTTTTACCGTTATGGTAATGAAGGGTCCCCTTATTCAAAAAAGTGACGAGTTAATAAACCTGCACAAATAGAGTTTGTGCAGTTTCACAGATATCACAACTACATGCCTAACCTCCCACAGCTCACAGCCAAACCTGTAATTCTTACCTTAAAGCACTTCTTCACTGAAAATCTTACTATGAGACGCAAAATTAATTCAGGCCCACTCTCAATCAAATTACCTCAGTTACAGTACTGTATGTTTCACACTGATATCTTCTCCTGCTTGTTGTGACATTGCATCTAAACTCTATCATGCACCAAATGAATCTTCCTGCTGCAACAAAGCAAGATAAAACAGCCTGGTGCGCGTCCTCTCATGGGATCTAATGATCAAACACAACACTGGACCTCCTGAGAGTTGTCCTGTTATATGAGTCATGCTTCCCCGCTTCCTCTGCTTTACTTTGTTCTGTGAGTGTGTAATGTGACCTACTGCAGAATTAACAGATGATCAGCAGGCAATGGGGCAGAAACAGTCATTTTTAGGTGAGGAAACTGAGGGTTATACTCCCTGCTGAGTAAGAAAAAAACAAGTGTTTTGCGTCACTGAGGACAGATTCGGGGAACACAGCTATTATTTTCTTCATATCAAAGCATTTTACCACAGAAAGATGACATGTCTTTGCTTTTTTATCTTGCAAAGAACAACAGTCTAATTTGGACAGATTAAGAATAAGTGTTTCCTGTGATATGCCTGGTGTCTGAAAACCACTGTGAAAGTGTGCTCACAAGTGCCTGTGCCTCTGCATTTATTTGAGTCAGTAATTGGAGACTGAGCATGTGCAGAGTCTCAAAGTCAACCTTGATCTCTGAATAAAAGTGCGGAGAGAACCCTCAACAATCTCCTTAGCTTCATAGATCAGAGACGAGAAAAGAAAAATAAGGAACTCGAGAGGGTGTGCAGAGGAGTGCAGCGGGCGAAGTCGTTTTAGAAAAAAAGGAATAGGAGGATGAATAAGCATGGACAAAACATGAAAACATAAAAGTGTAATTTACTTACATTTATATTTATTATACTGATTCCAGGGACTGAAGGAAAAAGAGAGAATATGTATGTGTGAATGAGGGGGAGGCGGGTGGAAAGGTTAAGTCGCAGGTATTAGAGGTAGTGAAGGTGTATGAGCTGATACACCTGGGGTCAGCCATCCAAAGCAATGAACAGTACACAGCAGAGGTGAAGAAAGGAGTGCAGGAAGGGCGGAGTGGGTGGAAATGAGTGTCAGGGGTGATTTGTGACAGAAAGACAAGAGCAAGAGCGAAAGGGAAGGTTTACAAGAGAGCTGCTATGATGTATGGTTTGGAGATGGTGGCACTAACAAAAAGACAGGAGGTGGAGCTGGAGATGGAGGCAGATGAGCCGCTGTGCTGATCCCTGATAGAAAAAGATGATACTGACTGCAGGCTTCTGATTTTAAATGTCTTTTAAACATTTTTTTTTCTTTCTAAACTTATTAAACGTACTAGAGACCAAAAGGTCTCGTAGGTTCCACAGAATCGTACAGGAGAGAAGTTTTCCACTTATCCCATAATATGGATTTACCTTGTTTTGCCTTAGTGTCACTTAAAATGAGGAATGACTCAAATAGCCCTTAGTAAAGCACAGTTAGCTTGCTAAGCTGGTCTGCAGGAATAGTTTTTTGTACCAGCGAGACGTGAGTGATTTCCTGACAGATACACGGTGACAGTTTTTTACTCAGACACATCTTGGGAGGCACACTGCTAAGACACTGTTGCACTACATGCCTCATACAGGTAGTGTTATTGTCACAATGGTGCCCATTTATAAGTACACACTTTTAATTTCGACACTATGATTTTATTATAATAATAATTTATAGCAAATTATTGTCATGGCTCCTTGCTGTGGTTTGTAGATCACTAGTGTTCCTTTCACACCTCTTTGAAAACCATTACTGAGATCTAACTGAGCAGAGAGATTGATAACTTTGCCTGAGGGAATTATAAAGTGTATTCTATTTATCTTTATTTATAATGTAAAAATATAGAAATCAGATAGTGACAAATATGTATTTTTCATTCTTTTTTTAGCAGAAAAAACTGGGTACCAGTATTGACCACAGGCAGTAAAAAACCAGCCACCGTAAAATTGGCGATTGGTTAGTGAAACTGAATCGTGACATCTCGACTGGAGCTGTTTTAGCTGTTGGCCTCTTGATGTTTCAAAACAGCATGTAAAGAGCAAGAAGTGACTTTGAGAGCTCAGCAGGCTCACTGGCTTAAAAGCATTAGAATACCCTGGATAATCTTCTTTTTGAACTCTATTGATGCTTTTATTTTATAAACATAACATAGCTGCTGGCTGCTTTCCCATAAACTTTTAAGCACTCCAATTTTATTTGATTTTATTTTATTTTTTGTAACCAAAGGATTCACCCCCTGCTGGCCATTAAAAATCAGACAGGCTTAAGGCATTTATCCATTGGCTTTACTTTCCAGCCCCACAAGCTACTTTTGTCTTTTATGCTACCTGTGATCCTCACTAGCAGCGGCAAAGACTGACATGTAATCAGAGCCTGAGACAGTTGTACGTGTGTGAGACAGAACACGGATGTGCAACGGAAAGGGGGATGGGGAGCACACATGACGATGAGGGAGAGGAGCTGTGCTGGTGCAGAATTGCTGTGCCCCACATCACACGGATTCCTGCATTATTTAATGTGCTGCAGATTGCTCTGTCCTGTGCACTGTGAACCCCAAAAGCACATCAGAGGAACAGCTATACATAACTGGGACGCAGACTGCAGGCTAAATAATGAGGAAACTGAATTTATTACAAGCGAGTGGTGAATTTCACTACAGCTTTCTCTGAAGAAGAGCTTTACTTACTCTTAGGGTGAGACGAGGAGAGCTGAGTGAAATGAAAAAGAAATATTTGATTCATTACAGTAAATTAAACTTTGCCATAATGGCTGCATCTGAAATTACATGCTGATTACCATATTGAAAGTCTATGAGAGATTTTTCTACCGTATCTCAAACCCAGTGGTGGCCCAAAAATCTCATCACATATTATTTATTGAATATTGCAGTATGCACAAATGGTATATCACAGCTCCATAAATATCTACTGACTATGGCAGCTCTGATATTAGTGCTCTTTAATTAAGGAATCAAGGTTTTAATTGCTTGTTGCACTAGTTTTTAAAAATGTGTTCACATTTCTCCAAATGCAAAAGAGCAGCGTCACTTATGGAACTCTTATATATGAAATACTTTAACCACATAACATGAGCACAAGCAGCAGCAGCAGCTTGTCTTTGTAGGAGTGGATCCTGGCACCTGACACACTTTGGCACATTTAAAACTAGTAGGAATTTCCAACATGATACGATATGATATAATCATATATATGTGTAGTCTTCTGAATATTACACATACAGACCATGTTTCACTAAGAATAAGACAAACTAAATAGCACACTCTTCACAGACCTACCACTTTGTGCACAAAGTAAAAGAACGTATTTATGTTACACTCTATTTTAATGCCATGGATGTTAGAAACAGCGTGATTGTTGTGTTTATGTTAAATCCAAAAGGCGTCAGGAAGCTTTGTGTTGTGCTGTTTTTAGGTGCAGGACTAAAAACAACAGCTTTAGGCAAGACTGAATCTTTGTACCTAAGCCAAGTGACTACTGACAAGAATACAAATAAGCATATTAAAACAAAGCATAACAAAAAAGAATGGCACGTGGGTGTGTGCGCTGATTAAAATGCACATACTATTAATAATAAAGTGGGTTTTCTGTTATATGCAAGAGGAAAGACACTTTTCTGATCACTCTTTAGACACGACTTCCAGCCCTTAAGCCTTTTTTTCATTTCAACATTATACGGTTGTTCGAGTTTAAACGGCTGATATCTGCCTTATGCATTAAGTGGCTGCTGGTTTGTTGGGGATTGAGTGTAGGAGGAGGAACAATGTTGCCTTTAAAATTAAAAGCAGGCAATTATTATTTGTCCACAAACCAAAGACTTCACCTCCCATTTTCTCTGTAACCAACAGTAACAAACTGCAACATGAACACAGAAAAACAAGCCTTTCAGATGCAAAGTGTGAGAACAGTGTTTCTTTTTCATTTATTGCAAGGCTGCTTTTTCTTTATCAGATATACCAGGGCAGCTTCAAACAGACACCAGCAGTGCATAGCTAAATTGGAGCGGCTTGGCAGAGTAAAGTGGAGGCAGAAGACCCTCTCTGTTCTCATCTGGCGTCGTGTCAGACAGTCAGCTGGGAGCTGCAGTGATAGACTCATCAGTGCTGAAAAGGCTTTTTTTATTGGCCTTTTCTCTCATTCTGCATCACAGATGGGCCCAACACGAGACAAAACAATCTGAATATCAGCCATGTGAACAATTTTTCTGTTTTACCCAAGTTATTTTTTAGCTTTTCTACTGCTACACATTTTAATAGTTGTGCTGTTTGATTTAATTAAACATTTTAAAACTTGTGCTTATCCCAAATACTAACTTAAATCATCATAAAACCTAAGAAAAACTAAGATAACCACAAATACATTTTGGGCTGCAGTCTAAAATGTCAAATAGTATCCTGCTGCTTGAGGTGATGTCAGAGTGACATCTTTTATACTTCATTTTTGGATGCACAATTTTGGTCCACTGAAGCGGTTGTATTTTGCCAGGCGACCGTCTCTTTTTTTTTTTTTTTACGTCTACTGAACGTCACAATAATTTTGCAACATGTCTATATTTCACATCATAAAACTGAAATGATTGTTATTTGAGTAAACAACAAGATAATAAGACTGGTATATATTATTTTAGCTGTTATGCAATCAGATGTTACAAGCACATGAATCTGACGAGGGTTGCGTCACTGTTAGGGTAAGGCTTGCACTAAAGCAAAATTAGCTTAACTGTCCTTCTGGGGACCATATTTAAAAAAATAAACAATATATTGTAAGTAATAGGAATTTGAACATAAACATAAGCACGTTTTTAATTAGGGTCAAGAACGCAGGGGACCATTTCCCCCCAGCCTTCTGTATACCCAGGCAAGTCTTATTCACCCAACCACAATCACATTCATGCAGCACTTTTATCTATTTCATTTCACACACACACACACGTTCCAGTCGATGCAATATGGGGTTCAGTATCTTAAGAATACTTCAGCATTCAGACTGCATAACACTGTGGGCTCAATCCACCCACCTTCCAACTCCACCACCTGAGCCACAGGTGTTACAGTGAGTATGGATATTGTTTTGTTGTTTTTCTGGCTAATGATAGTTAATGGTTTACACTCTAAATAGAAATAAGGCCATAGCCTCTTACTGAGGCAACTTTATCATATATCAACTTTATCAAGCTTTTAATGTGAAAAATTCTACAAGACCACCTTTTAACATATATTTTCACAACCGTGCATCCAGCCACTTTCTTCAGTTTATCATATTGAGGATTGCAGGACATATTTACTCTAATGATAATATTTGCAGCCTCTCATAGCAAACACAGTGAGAGGTTTTAGTGCTGCTCAAGAAACATAGAATACACGTATTTTTTCACTGATAATTTCAGACTGTTTTATCAAACATGATCCGGAGACGTAAAGGAGAGCCCACAAGTTAATATGAAAAACATCCATAATGTCATATGAACCTTCTAAAACTCCTGGGATGCTGTGTTAATAGGATTTGGCTTCAAGGGGATGAATCTTTTTTTTTTAAATGACATTTATTGGCTTTTATACCGTGTTTCTTACACCCCCATGCATGTGTGTGGTGAAGAGAGACAGAGAGAGAGCGATGAAAAAAGAAACAAGCACATCAGTGGCATTTTTCAGCAGTCTAGCACATACTTTTTAGTGGGAATATTTTGGTGCACACACAGTGCCTTCCCAATGCCTGGGGATGCATAGGTTGCCAAGCAACAAGGTGGTGTCCTAGAAAAAAAAAGTTTAAAGCTGTAAAACGTTGATTTGGATCCAAGTTCAAAACGCTCGCTATTGATCCCGGTTAATGGTTTCACTGTACTCTGGTGAGCTGTATTTTCTTTCCTTCTCGGTTCTTCATTGTTTCGAACAGAGCCGTGTTTCATATATTGATTTTTTATTGAGTTTTTCTTCATCCCGTGAGCTTCAGAATTCATACTTCATATTGTGCTGGACCTGTCCTCTACTGCTAAGTAAAAACTGTATTCAAATAAACAGTGCTATAAAACTCTGTAAGTGATTAATTAGAAGTAAAAATCTTGCTTTTAAAATGTAATTTCAGTACAAGCACACAAGTTTCATCAAACTAAATTAGCTTAACAACAAATAAAGAATATTTCAGTGTTTCAGGCAGCTGTAGCCTAGTCTTTTAGATTCTTTCCCTCGCTGTAAAAGTTTTATACTTTATATGAACATTTTTAAATTCTTAAGAATTTTATGCATCTATATAATATGTGAATAATTGCAGTCAAACTAAGCTCTGCTCAAGAGTGCACCACAGTATGATGTATATTTATTTCCCTTTAAGAGTGTTGCACGTGCTTAGGTGTGTATCTGAGAACAGCTGTTGAGCATATACATGGGTCTATTTGAAAGATGTAAGTGGATCATAAAAAGAATCCTTCAGACGTATGATGAAAAATAAAACATTATGACCAACAATTCTGGATAAAAATGGAGCAAACCATATTGCAGTGCTTGTGGTTACAGCGTGTCAGATAACCATCTGGCTGGAGGTCACCTTATATCCACTGTGCTCCACACTGTTCAAACACACAAGTGCTCCAGCGACAGTGCTCTCACACTGAAGAATAAGCTGTTAAAATCAGACTGTGAAATACGTGGAAACTTTCTGTGCAGTTATCATTCGTGTGTGTGTGTGTGTCTGCCTTTTCATAATTTAATCCTGTACTTATTCTATTGTTTGCTTTCTCATAGAAATTGATGAAGATCGTCTCCCAAATCAGCTGTACAAGGTAATCTAGTTTCTTCTCTATTAAAGTTTGATTTTGTTGTAACAAGATTACGAAAATGAAATTATGTGAATTCTGGGTTTCAATTTTAAGCTAGTTCTATGTTATAGTAATATCTTCAATCTAAGAGCTCTCTGCCCAGCTGACGTGCAGCGCTGATATTTCACAGGCAGCCTTGTTGAACTCTCCTCGGCAACGGCGAAAAGGGCAAAAGGGAACGCCTACGATGAAAGGTGAGTTATTTTATAAGCATTGCCATCAATACTACAGTAACTGTGATGCTGGTACTTTAAGTATTATAGCACACTTTTGGTGCTTGAGAAACAAATGCAAAAGTCACATTTGGCTTTGGAGGACAATTCTTTATACTCTGTCACTACTTTACTGTAAGACAGTGAAGACTGTGGTAATGACTGAAGAAGAAGGTTAGTAAGCTGCTCAAGTCAAAATGATAATAAGTACCATAAACCAGTACTCTGTGTAATCTCTGTTAACTTGTGTGCTCTTTTGATAAAACACTAACTCATCATAAATCAGCTCTTTATGACTAACACAACTCATTACCACACAGAAAAATATTGTTGCAACCAAAACATGTCTTCCTTCTCTCACCCCAACCAGTCGCAACAGGCCCCGCCCCTCCCTGAGCCTGGTTCTGCCGGAGGTTTCTTCCTGTTAAAAGGGAGTTTTTCCTTCCCACTGTTGCCACAGTGCTTGCTCATAGTGGGTCACATGATTGTTGGGTTTTTCTCTGTATGTATTAATGTAGGGTCTACCTTACAATATAAAGCACCTTGAGGTGACTGTTGTGATTTGGTGCTATATAAGTAGCACTGAATCCAATTGAAATCGAAAACTATTGCAGTATATTAGTTTGTATTAAGGTTTTTTTTATATATTGCTCAGCAAAAAGCTGATGGAACACCACGATAAAAAATAAACTAACTAGCTGACGCCTCATACATACAGTAAGTGCATTAGTTCAAAAAAGTAAATTTTTTGCACAAAATGAAAGATTTCTATTCGTTAAGAGGGTGGCTTGCCAGTGTTAGCCGGATCACTCCACATTTAAACCTCTCAACATTAAAATTGTTATAGAAGTAGTTTTTTTTTTTTTTTTTTAAAGGAATCAAATCCAAACGTTAACCAAATAAAAACATCCAGTGGAAGTCCAGGTTTTCTCATTTAAGTTGATGACATGTTTTTATTGGTGTTGAGTGTTACATGTGGACCCGGTCGGCACTCAATCCAACACTCATTCATTTTCCCGTTGTCTTATGAGAATTCGTCCCAGTTTTTATGTTTTCAGTTTAAAAAGTGGGTCTCTAATTTTGAGATTAAGGTCCTGCACCACATGAAACAGGAAAATTATTTATTTATCTTTATTTCTACTTTTATGGGGTACTTGGACCCAGCAATGTAATGCAAATCCATTTTTAAGAGACCAATTCAGCTTACATACAAACACAACATGTAAATGGTTTTATGCAAAGTACGTGCAATAACACGGAGCGTTTACGAAAAGTGAATCGAGAGACCATTAAAGACGAGATAAAAGAAATAGGAAGCTCTAGGATATTTCCTTTTCAATTAGTTTTACAGCTAAACTGCATGCTCTGAGTGTGATGAGTCAGTTCTTGCAGAGGAGATAATCAGTGTGCTTTAGTTTCCTACTACAAGGGGATTAAAACTAATAAACCACAGATGGAGGAGGCCGGAGACGGCGATTAAAGAATTCATATCCAAACTCTGATGTGTCTTTACCTGCCCTGTCACTCCAAACTGTGCAGGGGGTTAATTAAATGTTGCCAGTTTATTAGATTCTTAACCCACAATATGTTTTCCACCTACACTTCCCTTCATTTCTGTTACCTTTGAGCTATTCATGACCCATCTTTTCTCCCATTGGCTGCCTTCATCTCACACCTCTTTCTTTCTTACTCTCACCTCCCTAGTGATTTTTTTTGCACTTTAAATTTACCCTTTAACTTCAATATTCCTACAAACCCACCTCCTCTTCCTTCGCAAGATAGCTCTTCCACTTATCTAACCTCTTGTCATTTTCGTCTTCTCTTCCCTGCTTTTCTTTTACCTCTTCTGTTACCTCCCAGAGCTACAGTTCCTGGTAGAGCACCACCTGTACAGGCAGCAGCAGGGAGCTGGGGACGAATGCTCCTCAGAGAGCTGCCTGTCAGACCGGCCCAGCCCCGACTCTGTGCCCACGGGAGAGGAGCTCCCCCACGACGATGAGGCAACTGCAGAGGCCTTTGAGAAACTGCGTTGCCAAATGGAGGGTATGTGCGGAGGCTGTCAAGCAGGATTTAATTTGTGTGCTTGCAGCTGCTTATTCAGCAACAGATGCATCCTTAAAATCTGCTACAGTACTAATTTAGGCACAAAGACTAACACTCAACACTTGGTCCACTGAGACCTACCGTATTTCTGTGTTTATGTTGATTTTCCCTTAAGATAATCTTCAGTGAATATGGTCATGAGTGAATATTTATCTACCTCTACAACCTATCAAATCATATTTTGGAGTGATAGTGGATTTCAGTAGTTAGGAGTTATTTGCAAATAACGGGTAAAAAATACCCTCTACTACTACCTACATTACATACCGTCATGCTTAGCGACAAGCAATCATCATTTCCATCATTACATCGGACAGAATGATCCGCCCCTCCGTCTGCATGCATTGAAAAGCCTGAAGCTCAGAGAGCCGCAGAGAGATCCCTCAGCTGCAGAACAAAGAACTCACCAATACCAACAGACATGACATTGACAAAGTGACAGAATGAAAACGTGTTCTGCAAAACAGCTTTGAGTGGCAGCTATAGGCGTTTAAAAGCGGCTATAATTGTGCACCCTATGAGGATTGTTAGCTGAATATTGCTCGGCCTCAGTGCCTTCGCTGTTTTTCAATCCTGTGCTTCCCAACCCTGAAAATCAAACTCCTCCAAAGGGCACAAGAGCATATTTCTGAGAGGCCCTCAGATTTTTGATGGATGAGCGTAAACATTTCCTCTTTTCCTGTTTTTTTGTAAAATATTTGTTCTCTTCGGATTTCAGCAATTATTTCAATTAATTATCTAACAAGATTTTATAAAACCCTGTGATGTAGTGGACGGCAATCAAAATACTTACATTCACACTCACAGTCATACAATGTTTTGTTGTTAAAATGCCTTTAATTACTTTCAGTTATTACGCTCACACTCTGACGGATGCAACAGAGACAATTTGGGGTTCTGAACATTTCTTCATGCAGACTGGAAGAACTGGGAAACAAACTACTCACCTTCTATTTGTAACCAACTCAACTTCTACTTCCTCTCCCTTATTTGGACATGAATATAATACTTGTGTAAATCTGCTTGGTTGCTTTTGATTTTTGTATCTCAGTCAGTCAGTGCAGCATAAGAGGGAATAAATATTGCTTACAAAACATAAATTAATTTATGAATAAAGCCTGAGGGGTGACTGCGGGGGGAAAGGGTATAGAAACTAATGAAAAGATGGTTATGAAGCAGTATGAAGGGAGGGAGGGTAGACGTGAAACAAAGGCATCAGATAAAAATGGGAGAATATGAGGAAATATGCTTTAAAAAAAAAGTCAGAATTTAAAAGAATTGTTCGTTTCCTTGTCACGATGTGAAGAAACCATATTTGTCTCAGTATCATCAATAAAAATTTAGCTAGCTGCTTGTTTAGTTTAGCATGATAGACTAGATGGAATAAAACAGGAAATATCTAGTACAAATAATATAGTTAGCTTAACATAATTAGTATATTTTAACTTTTATGTTATTTTGATGACATACTGTAATTATGTTGACACATCATGCAACAAATCATTTAAAATGATTTGATAAAAAGAAAACGTCTTATAACCATCTCTGTTCTCGGTTCACTTTGCTGTCCAGATAAGGAAACACTTTCTCTGCATTATCAAAGAGCAGCTCGGCTGTCCTTGAGGCCCTTTTTAGAGCCAAAACAAACAGCACCAAAAAAATTAAATAGGTCAGGGTGCTCCCAAAGGCTCCATTAGGAATTAACTTTTTCAGCCTCCAGTGAAACCTCACCAAATACAGGGTTTCACTGCAGAAACCATTAGCCATACCCAGGTAGTTTGGTTTTGATATTTTGTCAGATTGTAATATTCAGTACTAATGTTGACTCTCCTTTAATAATAAAAAAAGCACTTCCTAGATCAAAGCTGCACCATACCAGATACTATCTCCTGTCTTTGCTTTTGTCTGATGACAAAAACAGAGGTGAGTTTTTCGGGGTCAGGGATAACAGTTCAGTGTAATGGAAGGTGGATACAAGGTCACGGCACACACTGTGTACACTTTAGTAATTGGCCGGGACTAATGCATCATGAGTGGACAAGACTCTTTTTTTTTTTTCTGAAGCTGTAATAGCACAGGGACATTTTTTTTTTTTAAATCCGCTGTAACACAGATGTGTTTGTGGTGTAAAAGCTTCAAAAGCTTTACACTGACATTTTTTTTTTATCCTTTTGCATTATTCACCTTATAGATGAGCTGCAGATTAAGTCCTCAGTCTGGGTGAAAGGAGTTAACAGTAAGATAGGGGAAATAAATGAATGATTATTAACATTAGTTGTTGGCAGCTTTGCTCAAAGATCACCAACTGGACACTTCAAGTGCAATTGTTGATGACACTAGTTGAAATAACGAAAACATCTTCATCCTTTTCAACTCAGTTTGAACTTCCATTCCATCTTGTTTACCATTCGTCTTTCTGCCCTCTGCAGAGTTCTCGAGGGAGAGTCTATTAGAGGCTGCCGGTGGGCTCGAGTGTCCCCTCTCCAAGGAGAAAGAGGATTGTTTCGGTGTTGCCAGTGTAGCAGATCCCTCATCGCAACAAAACAATGCACAAGCAGGTACATAACTGTCATTAGAGCCTTGCTTTTTGCAGAAAATGTCTCCAACGTGGTCTGTTCCTCAGGGGACTCCTCGTCCTCCACGCAGCCGGCAGGATTTATTTAAATTTGTTAAACTGTGCAACAGCTTTGGCTTGCTGTCATATAATCATGGCTCGTCAACAAACATCTGTGAAGTGGCTTTGATCCCCATTTCACAGAGCACCGACATGGCTGAAATACCCTGAGAGGAAGCTACACACACGAGTGGAAAAATCAGGTTTGGGAAAAGGGGGCAGGAGGAGAGCTAATACTGGCATATGGTGCAAATGGAGCATGTAGAGCTTGTTTTTTTTCCCCTTTCTGTATTTCATTCTTTCTTTCTCGCTGAAATGTATTATTTCTTTTCTATGACTTGCTGTGAGTCCTAAAATCTTTCATGAGGCATTGATGGTCTTATTAGTGAACCCACAGCTGAAATAAGCCCAACATCTCTCCAGTCTTGTGCTTTTAAAATTCATATAAAATTTTTTAATCATATTTCACATGCTGAGACAAACACAGCTCACTCCTGGCTACTGATCATTTGATAGGATGATACAAATGCTGCTCATTGATTTCAACTGTAGTAAGTTTCATGTGAGCAAAGGGAAACCTGTGACTACAAGTTCACCATTGCAGGTAACGCACCACTTGGCTGGTTGCGTAAATCACGATAATTTACAGCAGTGACTCACTTGACTTAATTTCTCACACATTTGGATTTTGAGCGACAGTGTGGGCCTCATGGATGCGGAATAATACAAATCTTAGCTCAACTACATAGTTACATTTAATGAGCTATGTTTGGAGAAGCACAGTTTAGGGTCGTGAAAACCCAATCTGATTTATCCATGCATGGTGTGAAGTCTTGGGTCATCAGAGAGATTCAGCACACCTGTTCCAGCTCCACTATCAGCTGGTTAACAAGTCTGTCTCCTCTCTCTGCTTTCCATCTTGTAAATCTTTCACAGCACACATTTTGACCTGTCACAGTAAGGAAAGCACAAGTAAAATTAATGATGCTTCACTTCCTTAAGTGTTCCAATATTATAAACCATGACAGTGAAACGCCAAACACTGTATATAAACGATGGACATACCCTCCAGGTATGATGTCACTTCAGCAGTGTTGGGAAGGTTACGTTTTAAATGCATTCACTACAGATTACAGAATACATGCACCAAAATGTAATTTGTAATGTTACTCAATGTGAGCAACATACTGTGAATACTTTGGATTATTTGGTATATTGCGAGTAGCCTTCAGTAATAGTAATAAATCACACAGCAATAGTACATCGAAGGTACTGAAGTGGCACATGACCCAGGTAGCTACCTCAGCTACAGGTAGTTGCAGTAGGCTAACATTTGTTTTTTAAAAAGAACTGACTTCCAGATGTTTCTTTGGGTTTGATGCTGGGAGCAGCTTGGTTGCTGGCAAACAGAGTTTGCATTGCACAGTCATATTCCCCCATTCCTTTCTTCTTTAAATGTGAAGTGGTGTCGGAATTGCCAAATAAGAAATGAATTCCTGCCCTGCTGCCTCTGTTGTGCTGGCTCCGGGTCCATTGTTTAACTGACGCCACCAAAATTAGCAGGACGTTGTTACATTAGAACAGTTTGTTTGGGTTTCTGGCAATGCGTGGAATTACTAAAATTAGATTGTGGATAGCCTAACATATGAAACTGGAAATGACCGTTGTGTAATCCATTTATTTCAACAAAGTAGCTGTATTCTAATTATCACCTATTTAAATGGTAACTTTAACGAAATGCAGTTACTCACTTCACCCGTTGCCCACTGGTGGTGGCCAGAGGTGGCGCCAGTGTCCGGCAGCCTCGCCTCTGTCAGTGCGCCCCAGGGTGGCTGTGGCTACAATGTAGCTGCCATCACCAGTGTGTGAATGTGTGTGTGAATGGGTGGATGACTGAATGTGTAAAGCGCTTTGGGGTCCTTGGACTAGTGAAGCGCTATACAAATACAAGCCATTTACCATTTACTCCCCAACACTGCACTTCAGTTTTTCACTACTCAGTCTTCAAATATCAGACAAAAGCAGAACTCAGCTCAGAGAAAGAGACTGTTATTTTTAGCTATTTATTTTAGCATGACAAAAAAAATAATGTTGACAACCATATACTAAATTAGCAATGAGTGTGCAGATACCTACAGATAGCCAGAGTGAGAGAGAGAGATGGAGGTCTGGGCTTTATCCTGGTTCAGCTGAATACTTCACCTGAGTGGAAATCGAGCATCATCAACACACCTGTGCTTTCCAAAACATGCTTTGGGTTTGTTGTTTCATTTATCATGTCGTTTTAACAGGCAGAAGGTTTAGAGGGATGACAGCAAATAGAGAATATGACAGAATCAGGGTAACCCCTGATTTTATTGATCCCACATCAGAGGTTTAAATTCAGGCTTCATCTGGTATCTGCTACTTCTGACATGTACTCAATAAAAAGCTAAATGCATGTAATGTTTATGTAGCAATATTTTGATTACGCGCTTACCTTATTGTTCATATGCAAACCCCCCCACCCCCCAAAAAAAGCACAGCAGCAAAAAGAAAAAAATTGGAGAAATACTAAATAAGCTGTAAATATTTATTGTTTATTTGCACAAGTCCATTAAAATCTCCAGCGTCAGCCTCCAGCCTCTTCTCTCATTCTTTTATGTCTCTGTCTATATTTCTGCAGAAACAAAAGCAGGAGTGAGTCAGCCGGCAGAGGAGAAGACAAAGAAATGCAGCCTGAAGACAGAGAAATAGAGCAGTCCTCTGTGCAACACAATGCTGCTCAGTCTGCTCAGTCAGCCCTACACAATGACAGAAGATTGTGTCTGCAGATTCACTTTTTCAAAACATCAGGGCTTCAATATTCCTCTACGGCCAGGCCTTAGTTACCACCTTGAGAAAAAAAATCAAAAGTTTCTACATTTATTTTGTGTCACAAATCTTGTGTAGAGAGACAGTTGTATAATTATGTTTGTTTTTGTTAAAGCTCCCCCCGCACTAAATTAAAACTAGCCTATTGTATCCCCCAACTGGGATTTATTATCTGGTTAATGGGACAAGCTTTCATGTCTTACTCACACATATATTATCATAATCTGTCACAGGTTTAATATCCCGTTGATTTATCAAAGACAACAAATATTTTATTTGCAATCAATGTAGACATTTTCAATCAATTTATACGTGCCATGAATTCAACATTTATTGTTCCATCTCGTAGCAATAAAATAGCATCAGAACCTTGTAAGTAACCAGAGACAAAACCTTCAATTTAAATTCAAATGCCGCCTCGTATGAGCAACCAGTAAAGACAGAAATAAATGTGGGTTTACTGATATTTTATAGTAAACCTATATTTGGAATTTTTAACAACTCGGTTGATATTTACAAATATTTTTAAGACCAACTGCAATTTTATTTACATTATTAATAATTAGTCGATTAAACACATGGAAGAAACTAGAAAGCCATTTTTGATCATAATTATGATTTCCTTTGGCTCCAGTGGGTCACAAACTGTCGAGCCTGCCTAGTGGGGCAGACAAGCACGGTGTGTGGGTGGCTGTGATTACCAAAGTTACAAAATAAGGTGAGACTAAACTGACTGAAAAATGTAAAAAGAGGCTAATGACCGTTGATCTGTATTTTGTTGAGCTGTCATACTTGCTCGACTTTTGAAGGCGGGCGTGCCAGAAAGTTTGGTAACCACAGCCTTGAACTGTGTCTACACAGAGCACATTTCAGACCTTTTCTTCAGACATTTGTCCCACATATGTCTGACAGAAGAGTCGCTCATAGGGTAATCACACTGGGCATTAAATGAAATTAAATCTATAGAAGTCTATTTTCATACATTCTGCGCTCACAGTTGCAGTGATTGCGTCCAACAAACTTTTACACACACAGAGCTCTGTGTAGATGCAGTTTCATGCTCTGCAGTTCTAAACAGACAAAACGTATAATGTCATTTCTTGGAAATATTTTTAATGTGATCATTTCTAGATGAAATGATTCACAAATAATCCCAGAAAACATATTTTTCTGCAACCTTAACATCATCCCAAGCCTGCAGGTATTGACTCTGTAAACAGATGTAAAAAGAAATCCAGTCAGAAACCAGTCCAGCCATCAGAAAAGTAGACTAATTATACTGTAACAGCTGTCATTCTGGTTTTGTTTTCATTTTTAAGAATAGAGAATTACTCCCGATACAAATAGGAAGGCACTGCTTGTTGAATGAGAGAAAACAGAAAAACCAACCTGCAAGCTAAAGTGCAGCACATTAAACCACATCTAACTGCTGGTCTGACTCCCCTGGTTATGTTTCAGGGCCACTGCTAACGATTGCCTGTAGCTTAAAGGCTACAGGGCAGATATGTTTACTTAGTTTGTTATTTACGTGGCTAAGATTCAAACTCCTGTCAGTCAGTCACACACATGCAGACAGCTGAAGAGAAGCACTGCTGACCTTTCCCCAAAGTCATTTTAGTTCTTTTTAGCATAAAGGGAGGGAGAAAGCCTGTCTTTAAGTCTTTAAACCCTGTGTGAGCAATTGTTACTCAATAAGAAGTAGAAAGCTATGTCAGCTTACAGTAATGCATGTACTGATAACTAGACTATTACCCTTCTTGTAAATGTCTAGTTGATAAACAGGGTACAACCGATCGTCTCTAAAGCTCCATTTGCATATTTAGGATTAACAAGGAGGAATCCATCCTCAGTGAGTAAATTGCACCCTCATTTTTGACACATGAATGGTTCTTGGGAATTTAAATTCTGGTCATGAAACACCCTCTTGCATGGCACTGAATGTACAGTGACTTGTTGTCTACGCCCAAGGTACTTACTGTGCTTCATTTTGTACAAAAAAAAAACAACAAATTTAAACACTTTTTTTTAACTGCAGCATTTTATTTGTATTCTAGTTTGTAACAAAGACATCTTAAAGTCATCAGCACACTAAATATTTGTCATGTAATCTGTCTTTGTATCACTGAAGTGGCATCATGTGACAATCTTTCTATAACCTTCACATCATACTTGACATGTCAAAATGGAATAAATGAACAAAACTAAATCTGAAGTTTCAGTGTCACTTTAGGAGATTAATCAGCCACAGCAACAGCCGTTTGTTACTCAGTTGCCAACAATGGTCACTTTATCCACGATGAACAAGAAGAACAGTAAAACATTCCTCTGCAAGCTTTGTTTTTCTCCTGCAATGTATTTATGGGTAAACTTGTTTTTTGAATGGTAGTAGTGTACTTTACTTGAATAACATGGACTTTTTTTGTTCTAGTTTTACTTGATTGATGATTACATCTGTAATCTAAATTTGTTTGATACAATAAAATGTTTAAATTGGTGATTGTTTTCTTTTTTTGTAGGAAAGATTATATGAACTTCATCAGCAGCGTTAGCATGAAGATGCAAAGAACCAGGAGAGCTTTGCCCATTCAAGTGTCAAAAAAAGAAAACCAGATGCATTTTAGCAGGAATTCTTAAAGCTTTCACGTATCGTTGCATCATTGGTCATGCGCTCAGCTAAAGTTGATTTTAACTTTACTCTAAAAATAGACGCTCTGCTATTAAATAATTGAATGCAATCTGAAGCAAGAGCATAAAAGCACATATATTTTTCATAAAAGGACAAGATTTCACAAATGCATTTTGTAACACTGCAGCAGTTTAAGCTGCGTGGGATACTGTATCTTTACAGACTGCTGTGAACAAGTTTTGCTGTTAAAGCGTTTCACCTTTGTGATTGGGGGTGGACATAGTGAAGGATCCTTTCAGAATAAAAGCCCAATTGCACTTTATCTGTTAGAGAGACTTAAAAAAATATTTTGTAATGTACATTTACGCTGTTGCACCTAAAATTTAGCTGAATTATAGAAAGGATATCCATATCTTACAGAACAGTTTTTTCTTTAACACAAGACTCTTTGTGTAACAGTCATTACTGTCTTGCTGTGTGATGGATTTATATTCATTTTATATTCAAAGTGGGTGTTGGGATGGAAGCTCAAATCATGCAAATCATACTGACAAGCAGCAGAGCTGTGTCTTCAGTTGTTGTTGTGGCATTTATTCATTTAAAGACTATCAGCTGATTCAAATTAGAAAAACATTTTTTCCCATCTGTTGTAAGAAGAAAAGCGATGGTGCAATTCCAAACTGCTTCACTGACGAGCATTAAAATATGAAGCTGGGTGTGAAGCTGAACTACCCCTGGGCCATTGCAGTCTTTGCTCTATAGCTCCTCTTGCTGGGAGAGCAGAGAACACTTTAAATTTGAATGCATGCTTAACCATCTTCTTTGATAATTTTGGCTGACCAAACATTGGCCTCTACCTCTTTATTATTTATTATTACTACTTATTCCTTAAAGTATTTCTCCCTTTTAAATTCTAAAAGCCTCTTTAGTTCACTTGCATTATTACTTTTTAATTCATTATCATTATTTTTGAGGTGCAATAACCAAGGAACTATGGTATGATTGCTTTCTAAATGCAAGATAATTAATACAGACCACAGTGAGTAATATCAAATTTTACCTTCTACAATAAAGGCTCTTCAAAAGAAATTTAAAATATTGCTTTTAAGTAAAAAAAAAAAAAAGTTAACTGTTGTATGTTTGGAAAATGCAAAACATAACCGATTTAACTTAAGTTCCTATATTGAGTTGTCATGTCTGGATCACTGGCCCATGTGTAAATATGTCCCAGACAAAGAAACAGACTACAAAAAACTCATATATGACACAAAGTTTATTTTAAGGTTAAATGATTGTTTTATGCTTTGAAAGTTCAAATGTAACTTACAGCTGTTTAGATGACAAATTAAATTAATGATATGGACTAGACTGTATAACATGACCAGCATGTGTACTTTTGTATTTAAATTATTGTAGTATGCTACATTTAAAATGAGGAAGTTTCTGTGATTACGCTACATCTTACCTTGGTAAGATCTCTCAGTTTTTAAAGTAAAAGGTATCTGAGTTTTGTTACAAAAGTGTTACTTTTTTCTATTCTGCAAACGCGTATTACAAAGGAGCTGCTGTCTGCTATTTTGTATCTGTAGTGGGGTCTTGCAGGGATTTTTCTGACAACACTTCTTGTCTCGATCGCTGCTCTTTTGTCTCGCCGGGGTCTGAAAATCCTGGAGGATATAGAAGATTGGGAAAAGACATCAGAAAATCTATTTAGGTTGAATAGAAAATAATATCTGTATGAATTCATCTCAACATGAGATCATTCTAAAATGAATTTAGATAACAAATCAAATCAAGGGTACTGAGCGCATTTATGGAACAAAGAGGCTTTTCCTAAGCCAGATCAGCAACAGGTCTTTTATTCTACTTTAAAAGAGGTTGTCAAGCTTTTTAAAGGTGATCTTTTTAAATTTGAGTTGTTGAAATATGTGCGAGCAGAAAAGGAGACTAAGTAGAATATAAAATTAAGTATAGACATTTAAATAAAACCTCAATTGTGTTTATTTTCTTTATATTTTAATGCATATTTGTGATTTTTGCACGTATAAACAAATAATTATGCAACCCACCATTTGAGCCACTTTCCTTCCATTTGAGCTTGTTGTCCTCAGTGTGCCGTGTCCAAGTAGAGCGGAAGCTCACCAGCTCAGCTGTGATGTGTGCGAGGCTCCACTGCAGGCCTCTGGAGCTCTCCTTCCAAAGATTACTGGTGAAAGAAAACAGTGCTGTTTGTATGCATATTCATATTCCAGTCATGAAAACAAATGACTCAGCTTAACCTGAGATTTTCTACACCAAGGTAAAGGATTGCACTTTTTTTCCATGAAATTATCTTCAAATATATCTTCAATAAAAAGAAAACAAATTAAAAGGAAAATAAGCAACACATAAACAGGATTTTGTGGTGACACTTTTGGGTCCCTACTGACTTTGGTTATCCTTCTGGTGTGTCTAAAATGAGCAGTTACTGCTACAAATTTGGAGATTAATTCACCTTTGAATAATGATCATGTTTTGTCACTCAAAATTATCAAGTCATAATTACAGGTTTTTGACCAACTCAGCAAATGATAGTAACATAAAAAACATGGTGTACATGATCAACATATACATAGAAAGCAAAGAATTAGTGAAACTGCAAGCTCCAAGTGTAAAACTGCAAAAGAGCCAGAAACTGAAGTTTCCTGAATAACCAGAGCTTGACACCAAAAGCATGTCAAGTAGACCTTCACGTTAAACTGACCAGCTTTACAGCATAATTAAAGCCTGAAAAAAGTTTGAAGTTAATTTCCTCCTTTTGGGACAACTGTATAGATACATTTTTTAATAAGTCCCCAGTTTGAATTCTATTAAAGCTAAAAAATGATGCAGTGTCAGTGCTGTGTCTGTCCATCTGACAGATGGAGCCATTTAATGACTAATTGTACTAAGACACACGAAGGAAGTAGGTTTTCAAGAGTTTTAAAATCAGTTTTAGTCAAACTCTGTGTGCCACTCAATATCACAGTAAAAACAGACTTCTAATGTGTGTCAAATGCTTTGGTGTTAACACTTTGTTAACATATTAATATCTAAAACCAAAAGTGCAATAAAGTTTATTTTCCCAGCAGGTTTCACAGGCCTTGTGTTTACCTATGTCTGTTGCAGGGGTCTGGTGGACCTGGGTTCTCTTCCACCAAAGGAATAACAATCTTTTCAGCCATATCGGTCAGCAGAGAAAATGTAGGATACACAATGAAGTCTATGAAACCTGCGAGAACAAAATCCAGCATATCAACATGTGAAGTAAACTGTTAGTGACTCAAAAATACTAAAACCTTGTTACGTCTTTAATGTCAGTAAAGAAATTTGAGTGCATTTCAGTGATTCAAACACTAAAATTCAAAGGGCATATGCTGCAATATCACTGTGAACTGTTAAAAATAAAATGAACATAAATCCTGCCACTGGCTTGTTACTTTTGGAAGGAGAAAAAATGTGATTAGCTTCACTAGAGAATAAATTTTACTTGTTTTATGTATCTGAGATGGATATTTATTGAAAATCTTACAAAGGCATAAACAACAGACAAAAGCGATGAGGAAGCTGGTTTTTAAAAAAGAGTGTGTGATTTATGAGACGTACCGATCTGGGATTCAGCTACTAGGGTGGTTTGTCGATCACACAGTGGAGAGAAGGGGAGGCCGAGCTCTGCCTCTCTATCACCCTCACAAAGATAGAAAGAGAGAAAGAAGATACTTAAAGGGCATCCCACACAACACCTGAAAATAACTTTTAAAAGGTCAGTTTGTTCCAACAGTCGCCTCCTGAAACTATGAGACTGTTCAAATGTTTTTTAATTAGCAGCCAAACAGAAAGAAAACGTGTTTCATAGGTACGCACACGTCTTGTTTCTGAGACAACAGCGCTCTCCCACACCTCTTCTGTTCTGATCTCCTTCAGATCCAGGTAGTAAAAAAAGCAGAGTGGGAGCAGCTTCGTGCAGCAGTCACTGTAAATACACTCACTACAGTCGTGCCAACTAACATCGACAAAAAGCCAGACAATCAGGACAGCAAGCATTTTCTCTGTGGGGTAATTATGTTCTCATAGTAACTCAGACATCAACAGAAAGAGTCCCTCCACCTGATTGGATAACTGCGTCTCCTGCTGAGCTGAAGAACAGCTATAGCGTCAGCTGATGCTTTAAAGTCAAGACCAAAAGCCACTTCTTGCAGTCCTCAGCTTTTGGCTCATTATATTGTTTTATTATATACTTTTCCCCAAAGGTCAACAAAAACATGATAGCTTGACTTTCTATTTGGGGTTTGTGAGGCTTTAAAGGCAACAACACTGATTCTCTGCAGTCCTCTATTTCCCATATGTAGCCCTTTAAAGCCAAGTGCATTACATTATATATGACATGTACATGGGTTTTTGAGACTACATAAGAT
This sequence comes from Haplochromis burtoni, assembly GCF_018398535.1. Lineage (NCBI taxonomy): Eukaryota > Metazoa > Chordata > Actinopteri > Cichliformes > Cichlidae > Haplochromis > Haplochromis burtoni. The sequence goes on from NW_024582764.1 coordinate 147,769, forward strand.
CTGGAAAAAAGTCATAACAAAAAAATACATTTTTAAGCAATGAATTACAAAATAAAGCAAACTTTATTTTGATATTGAATTTATGTTTTATTATTTTGTCAGAATGTTCAATAAACAATTATTATTAAAGCAATTATTTCATGGTTCAGGCTTTTAAGGGTTAAAACTTGAGCTGTTAAGATCGATTAATTTTTTCAGTACCAAAGTAATGCAGAATAACCTGTTAGGAGAGATTTTCCTTCTCTGCTGCCTCTGCGTCATATCAACGAGATATTTTTATGGATTTCTTTAGCTCTGACGTAATATCCACCCTCCCTATACAAGCAATTACAAAAACTGCTGCCTCTTATTAGGCATGCAGCCCTTTGACTCATCAATCATGCAGTTAATAACAGAGCTAATAAGTCAGATGGAGACCAGGGAGCACCGGGGCAGATATGGAGATGTCTAAGAATATAACATAATGTGTTCTTTTATATTTTGAATTTACATTTATTGTGTGGCAAAAGCCTGCGAGCACCGAGAACTACAAATGAGCTGGCATCTAAACCACATGCAATCAAGGACAACCTTTGAGACAGGCTACATAAACTCTAATGCACTTTTGTTTTAGAAAATGACCGCCATCCTTACTAACAAGCCTGAAAATCAAATCACATATACTGGGAAGCCAGTGCATGTAAGTGCATGTAAGAAGCCGAATGATAAAATGCTGGATTTAACCGCTACAGGCAACAAAGTATATACATCACTTTTGTTGGCTTTGTGTTTAGGGCACAGCTAATGGCAATCCTAACAGATAAACAACAATAGTGTACAGCATAACATGTTAGTCGTCAGCAAGGTCGAACGACAGAGGCCTGGCAAATAAGGGAAGTAAGTGAAGGCATAGAGACTGATAAGATCTATAGAGGAAGTAAATGTCTAATATGGTAGGATAAAGAGAGAGGCCTAACATACTATGCACTAAGCTCTCTCTGAGGTATGGCTTCACATTTTTTCACCACTGAGGAATCAAATTGGAGGATTTGGACGTCCTCTACAATCATCTACAATCATCATTCATCTGCAGAGTATAGTGAACAAGAAAGCTCACAAATTTGAATCTGGACTCCAACGTGGAATCAGTGATGTAAGAACAGTGGCATCACAGTGGCTACACTTTATTTTTATCCAGTAACAAGATGTCCTGTTTTAATTAGTGAGTTTGGAAGTTAGCAGGCAGATTTTCTTGTTGGTTGGCGAGATTAAAGCTAGTTGTTCCCCTTGTTTTCTGTATTTGCACTAAGCTGAGCTGGGTAGCTGCTGGCTTAAACTCTTTATTGACTACACACTATTTACTGTTCATCTTCTCATCTAACTGTTGGCAACAATTAGTTTATTCTTTTATCCAAAACAAATCTTCTTTCAGCTTCTCTCTTTAGGTGTTGCCACACTGTCCTCCTCTGTCTCAGGTCTTCCTTCATTATATCCATGAAGGTCCACATTAAACATGCTTTGTCCACTTTATGCTCGATCCCTCCTCTGCACATGTTTAAACCATCTCAGGCTCATCTCTCTAACTCTAACTGATGTACTCATTTGTAATTGTGTCCATCCTCGTCACTCCCAACACAGAGAGGACTACGTTTGGTGACTTTGCCACTGACTCTAAGCCACATGTCATAGCCAATCAAATCACAGCTGACACTCTTCTCCACGCACTCTGCCCTCCCTGCACTCTCTCCTTCACATCTCTAGCTATCCTTGTTGACATGAATCCATGCTCATCACTAGTCAAAATAGTAGTTATATTGTGCTTAAAAGTGGGGGGTAAAGACCCACTGAGCAAGCACTTTTAGAAAGTAGAAAAAAAATTCTTGATAACAGGAAAGAATCTGCAACAACACAGGCTCAGAGAGGAGCCTGCCACTCTGCCCTTGAATTTGTGTGAAATAAAAAGAAGAGCATAGCGAGATGACAAACAACAAATAGGAAATATCTCAGGCCTGTTAAGCAGAATATATATATATATATATAGTGCCTACCTGTCTGAAAAACTCCTCCATCAAGGTTTTGGTCCAGCGAGAGTGCAGCGCCCAAGGCTTGGATGGATGACTTATGTCAGCCGTGTGCAGTAACAGAGACAGTGCTTTGGGCTTGTCAATCCTGGTGTAGAGAGCATAAGGCAATCACTGTTTTAACTGTTGTTTTGTTGTGTCTCCAGACTGAAAAGCAGACTAAACAGCAGCCAGCCTGAACCTAAACTGCCTGCATCATGTGCAGGCTATTCTAATCAGCTCACTGCACTCCAAGCATCCATTACATGGCCTGCTGATTATGCGCCACAGTGCAAACAACAGCACAGTCTATTAGCAGTACCGTTCTTGTTGTTGTAGACAGGATTTCATCGCTTTGACTTGGAGAAGGTGGGAGGACATGTCCGTGGACAACACCATCTCTATAACAAGTGACCGCAGCTCCCTGTGAGAACGCACACACACAAAAACACACAGTGTACAAGTTGACCTTGGCTGATGAGGAGTGAGTAAAAATGACAGACAGGAAGGCTCAATGGGGTTGTAACCTGTTTAGATTTCCTAATAGATTTCCTTGTTCCCATGGCAACACTGACTGCTAGAAAAGCCCACTAAAGCATGCAGCTGGGGTTTATCTTGTGTGATATCAGCACAGCTCCCCCAATCGCATATTCTGTGAGTAATATATGAAGCAGCAGCCAACAAAGAAACTATGCAGAGTATAGATATGCTGTTATCGCAGACTGCACCGCAGACCATCAACTACAGCTAACTTTTACTTTAAATGTATGTATCACAACATTCCTATAGCATCTACCAAATGCAACTTCTTTACTACATTTCCAAGTTTAGACGCTGTAGTCAGAGTTTGTTATGTTTGTTATTCCTCTGCTGTTTGGTGAATATGTCGTTACACGATATCTTAGGAGGTCAAAGACCAGGGTCAGCTATAAGAGACACTGTATGCTTTCCCATAAGTGCACTAACCAACTTGAGGTCTGGGGGCTGTTTCCTTAAAGCATCAGCATGTCACTTTACATGTAAAATAACGATAATAAAATAGAATAATGACATAATTATAAATGTTGTCACAGATAAAAATCGAAATGTTGCCAAAAGCCACAAACTAGCTCCAAACTACAGAACTGATATTTAAAACTAGTGAATAAATGTATTGCAATTGTTTCAGTCGATTCCATATATCCATAATAAAATAAAACAAAATATTAATTAATAAAATGTTACTTTTTGGCCAATTAGTTTTTCCTAGAGGTCACATTGGAAACACACTAAAATAAACAAATTATAGCTTTGCTCTCCTACATTCTCCTGCAGCATGAATTCTCCGTTATTTATTTTCCTTCTCGTAATGTTGTATCACACCTATGCATATACACGCATATGAGGACTTACTGCAAACCTAATCTACATTTAACAGCTGTCGTTGCCCAGATTCTAACTAAATGTTGCTGTTGCTGTTGGTTAAAACCTCATTTATAACATTGTTAACGCATTTATTTCTGGAGGGGACTTTTGACTTTTCAGAATGCCCTTTAACACCAGCAGATCGACGGGGACATTTTTACACAGGCTTGTGAAGTTCATACATACAGACAGCAAAAACGTTTCTCCAACAAGAGATCAACAGGTGAGCAACTGATCACACAGCTAATAGAGGAGGGAAAACTTTTCTACGACCTATTTATGTCTCCCTGTGACTGTCTGCTCGGGAGGGAAAATGGGTCATGATTTATAACACACAAAAATTAATTATTATTAAGGTTATGAAAATATAAAAATAATATTAACACTGTAAAATTTTGAGGTCTTACATCCATTCCTCCCGCGTCAAATTAATAAAGATGTTCATTTGGTCGTCCAGCAGTAGGCGGAATGCTGCACTCAGGTGATGGCTCTCTTGTACAGACCGGTCATTGTAGATCAATGCAAACTCTGACCTTGGAGACAAAAGGTGAGTGGAGATTATTACAGACAGTCGACGGACAGATGGGCAGGTTGTAAAGTGTTCCTGTGCATTAAAGTGAAAACTTCAATAACACAGTTGCTCTGAGTGAAGGAGGTGAGACTGAGATAAAAGGAGAGTCCTCTGGGAACAATTTAATGACTGTGACTGCAAGCCTTTAATGATGAATTTTAAAGTGCTGAAGAGGAGGTGGGATGTAATGAAAAATGACACAGTGTGGGTATTAATGACTCACTAAAGTAAGATAATTAACGGATTTATCAATCAAGCATCCTGTATCCACTCATTGTCATTCAGCTGTTAAAATGGGTAATAAAGCCCACTGTGGACAGTTTTCCAATTAGTATTTATTTTTAAGCTTCTGCCACCTTTCACCAGTAAAATAAACATTGAATAAAACACTTAAGGAAATGGTTTTAAAGACAACACAAAGGTGTGTGTTAAAGTGGTCTGTTGGGGAGTGTAAAAAGTGTGTGGTAAAAAATGAAAAATACTGGTAAGACTTCTGTGGGTCTGTAATTTCCTAATATTCATGATTCAATTCAATTGAATTTTATTTATACACCAAATCACAACAACAGGTGATTCAAGGCACTTTATGTTGTAAGGTAGACCCTGCAATAATGCATACAGAGAAAAACCCAACAATCATATGACCCCCTATGAGCAAGCACTTTGGCGACAGTGGGAAGGAAAAACTCCCTTTTAACAGGAAGAAACCTCCGACAGAACCAGGCTCATTTATTCATAATGTTTTTCCTTTCATTGCTATGCAGATGACAGAGACATACTTAAAGAAAAAAAAAATCTAGTGACCCTAAAAGTCTAGCTGATGACTTTATAACTATTTAGTCTATATAGTTATATTTCATAAATACTGGGTGGCACATTTTCGTCAACTCAATACCTGAAAATTATAAATTATGTTACTTAATCTTACAAATTACAGTGCAAAAGTCTCATTTCTTTATATTTCTGCTTGGAAAATGAGAAAAAAGGCAAAAGCACCCAAAATGTGTCTTTTCTTGATGAGGCTTCAGTGGACAGCAGATCATCAAACAAAACCCCTCAAACATTCCTCTGAAAATGGTTAAGACACAAGAACTTGATGCTCAAGACTTTTGCACAGTACAGCACAGTAGAGTGCTGTTCCTTTGGTAATAGCCAGGTTAGGCTACTACGTTCTCCTCTGGTTTACATGGAAAGTTAATTTCTTGGCTTCCTACTCATTTTAGCAGACACACATTACCCCGATCCTGATCCCCTACTAGCTCTCTGCCTGTTTTAGAATTGATTTTAAGTGCAATCACATTTAACACATGTTCGTGTCTGGCCCTGTGCCACATTCAGGCAGCACTTCTGCCTGAAAGTTGAGGCTTAATGTCAAATGCAGTCATGGCTTTCGCATCAGGGCCTGTCAGCTATGAAATGAGGAGAAATGTTTGAAATGAGGAAGTCTCGTAGAATCAGAGGCTTCCAATAAATCACTTCGTAAAATACATTTTTATAGACGTGCGTTTATGTGATGCCATTTCATGTGATGTCGTCCTTTATAGGTTTTTAATGTTTGAATAACATCTTTCTCGTCTTGCATATTATTTCTGGGGTTTTCTTTTTTAGCCTTTTATTATTTGTTTTGCACCCACATTTTAATCTTTCTTTTTTTCATTTGAATCTGTCTCCACTTTAAATAAATTGCACCTGTTATTTTTGTTGTTTTATTTTCTTTGTGTCCTTTTGCTTGTCAGGCAAGGCACTTTGTAAAGTCTGTTGTTAAAGGTGCTATACATAATAACTTATTGCATTGATTTTTCAGCCCATATCATATATATTACATATCTATCTCAAAGTCAGATGATGTTCCAAGTAGAGTTACTGACTTTGGGATAGATCTGCTGTTCAGATGTGCTCTTTTACTGTGGGCAGGCATCTTTGTACTTTATTCCCGAAATAAAGCATGATGATGATGGGTGCCATGAGACTACGTTCTTCAGTCCTCCTAAGTGGAAAGTCTAAAAATACGATGTTCTGTCCATGAAGTTGTGTTTGCCTTAGAGGGTTCTCACTCGCTCTCTTACTAAAACGATACAGAGGAAAGAGGAAAACTATACTGAGGTACGCTTTAAGAAAGTGTACCTCAGTATTTCTGTACTTCCTGATATCTCTTACTATTTTACAGTTTCATAACAGGAGGTGGCTCATATATAGCTGAGAAAATATTGCAGAAAAAGAGCTTACTTTGTGTGGATGTGAAAGTTATTTGTAGTTCCTGTGTGTTCATAGTCATGGATGGCTGCAGCAAACAGGGATGCCATCACCTCGAGCTCTGTCAGCCAGTGCTTGATAGACACAAATATAAAACCATTAAAACAACAGTACTATAATGTTTAAAAAGAAAGTACACCATCTTTCAGTTAAAAGTTTTAAATATATACATGATAAAAGTCATCTGGTCCTTATCTGGCCTTAGAAGTAGCAGAATACAACCACCCACCAAGGTGGTTGTATTTGCGCACCACAGCAGCTTCACCCATGACGCTTTTTATAGCTCCACATTCATGTCCAGTGGTGTAGGTGCTTGCCCACACAGAGCCTACAAGTGTTAAAAATATGTAAAGTGTCCACTGCAGTCACTGTCTGTGCTTTTAATGCAGCATTTTTATTTATATTGGAATGTTTTATGGTTCGCTTGTATAAGTCATGTGCGTCCAGTGATGTGCAGTTAGGATGTTGGAGCACCTCGGGGTGGGGGGTAAAGACCCCTTTCCGCTCATTGTCTAAATGGAAACATGTACAACGGAAATGTACACAGACACATTCGCAAGACCATAAATTATGCTTTACTCGCTAAGCCAAAAGTCTGTATGTGCAATATTTCCAGAGACACCCTTCATAAAGGTCAGATGATGAAGACAGCAACTCATAGAGTGCATAGATACAATGTAACAAGTTGAAAGTCCTGAGATGGGAAGTCCCTAACGTGGGGAGGCCTTGAAAAACATAAAGGCCATCATCTCTTTATTTAGTCTCCATAATTTTCACTCTGAAACAGCAGTGCTTAGTGGGTTAAAGAAAAGTTAGAATGGAACAGATCCTGTTTCCCTGCAACACCATCGCCACCAAAACAGGAAGTTTCATTTCTATTGTCACAGGACTGCAGGCTCTGAAAGTAAAAGTCATTTTGGAATTTGATTGTTATTTGTGCTCTACAATCGATCCTTACTGTGGTGCTAAAGTCAGGCAGTGACTCTGGTCATTAGCCTTCATCTTCAGGGTGATAATGAATGCCACATGTATTTAAAAAAAAAAAAATGTAAATGCAATCCATAAGAGTTGTTAGGATATTTTAGTCTGTCGATATACTTCTAAAAAACATTTTACACCGTGTAATCCACATTTGTAAAAAGAACAAATCACTGCAAATTAGGAAAGTGACTCCTAAAGAAATAGGTTATATATTTGTTACCTATTTGTCTATTCAGTCAAAGCAAATGTGACACAGTGCCACAGAAAGGCCAGCGAGCTTGGAAAGTGTTAAAAGGTGGGCCGCTACACATTCTTCCTTTTGATTTTTTCATGGAATTTTCAGAAAATTAAAAAGAAAAGTTATCACACCGGCCTTATCCTTTAATAGAAAATCCAGGTTAGTCTTTTGTACCACGAGTCCGGAGCGCAGCAGCAGACAGTGCAGTGTCTGAGTTACATCAGCAGCGTGAACGTGGTTGTGGTAGGGGTTGTTGTATTTGCAGTATCCTCTCTCCAGCGCAGACAGAAATTCTGTGAGGCACGAGATGGGAATCTGCAAAAATGGTTACATAATCATCAAAAGTAAAGCTATGTTTAAAATACCACAGGTTCACAAAGTTTATGTCAACAGTAAAAGCTAAAACAACCTGGATGTTGTAATAAGGCATGATGCATGTGATTTACACACATAATTTGCTAACCCATTAGCCCTCCAAACACCACAAAGGATAATAAAACCCATATGCCTGATAATATCTGCAAATGACAACACCAGTTCCTCACAATAATACTCCTTCAGAGTGGCTCTGATTATATTACAGTGAGATCTTCCATCCAAAGCACTGAAATTCTCCAATGACTATAATGAGTCATTGTATAGACGATGAACTATACACAAACTAAACAATGAAATGCAAAGTTAAAAGACCTTAAAGCGACTGTTGAGCTCATATCTGGTGATCAGCTCAAAGAACAGAGTTCGGAGTGCATGATCAGAGCTGGCTGAGTTCAGAGCAAACACATCAAAGCTCCAACGGTCCACGTCCTAAAGAGCAAGAGAGGAAAGTACTGGTGTATACTTTTGGTGTGTATACGATAGATTATGTGATGTCCATATTTTTAGCTAAGATCCAACCCACTGTGAGAGTTATGATTAGAGGGGGCTTACCCTGAGGCAATTTACGACCGCTGCAGGTTGGTCCGGCATGGCTGCTGTGTAGGCCCTCTTGAACATCCTGGAATAAGGGAATGTTTAGGGTGAGTTCAGTTAAAGTTCAGATGTTGACGCTGTGCAGCGACCTCGGTTTAGGAGCTGTTTATATAAATCCTCTAAAGTCCCTGTCTGCTTTGGAAGGAAGTTTTAACAAGAAAATGGAGATAATGTTTCACAGCCGTGTGTAGCGGGCTGTGTTTGCTGTGGACGTAATAATAACAACAGAGTGTGAGCTTGTATCGGACTTATTGCACAGACAATGAAATCAGTAATTTATAATGGGACTTTTATTATATGAGATGCTTGTTTCCTTGTTTCTTATTATTTAAGTTTCATAAAAGAGAGTTACTGCTGTATGACTGCTTCTGTGTCTTCCAGTCAGTATTTTATGAATTGCTGTTTTAAAAAACGATTCCAGGGTTTTGAGTTCTTGTTTATCATTTTGAGTTTTGCATTCAAATTTTGATTTCATAATGATTCTGGTCATGACACGTTGAGCTTCCATTCTTGTTGAGATTTCATTGTCATTCTAGTGATGTCAGTTATTGTCTGTTATAGTATTGAGTCTTTGGCCCCAGTTTTTATTTTATTTTATTCTGTTCTCGTATAGTTCTCGTTCCCCTGTGGTTCCCTGTGTTTGCTTTTACCTGCTGTGCATCTCTCTCCTGGTCTTCTGGGTAGCAGTGTCCCAATTTTAGCTTCATGGCAGGTTTTCTGTGGTATCTCATTTACTTTCTGTCTTTTCTTTCCTTTATGATCTGCTCCTCTTCAGCCTTTTTTAGCTTCCTTTACTTGTTCCTCCTGCGTTCTGCTCTCATAACTGTTCTGTTTCCCAGTCAATCTCCTCTGTGTATATATTCTGTATAGTTTAGCCTCATTGTTTAATCCATGTTTATGTTCTGTGTCTTTCCATCATTTTTGCCTTTTAGATTTTTTTGTCTGGATTTTCTGTTTTTTTAGATTATCATGTCTGGGTCTTTCTTTTATTTCTATAATTTCCCTACAGTACGTCCTGCATTTGGATCCTTTCCATAACATCATTCATTATGCTTGCAGTTCTGAAATAGAAATGAATGAAATGTAATACCGCTCCACAAATATCCCAGCTTGTACTGCATGCACAATGCTGCGAAACTTGGGCTTCTCATCAGAGCGTCGCGTAGGACGGCGGATCTTCTGGGTGAAAGTGGAAGCCAGCCAGTCGGTGACCTCTGACGGCACCCCGTCTGACTGCAGTTGCTGGAGGTCATCTTCAGACTCCAGACACTGCCTGTGTGAAACAGTGACTGTTAGACAATATTAAGACACGGTAAAAATGAAGACTGAGAATGAATGAGCAGCACTAATAATGTGCCTTTGCGATATCACTGTGGTTCAGAGACGTTTAATGGTGTAAGGATAATTTTATATTACACAGTTAGATTTATTTAGAAATACTTCCATTAACTGTCCAGTCAAAGGTTTAATTAAAAAATTTAATTTCAATTGTATGTCTGTTAAATAAGCTAAGTAAGAAGTTACTACTCCCAGAAAGACTTTTGGCACTTTTTACTCTGGTTTTTATGAAAGGCAACCAAAAGAGACTTCATCGTACTGCTTCCACTCAAATATTAGCAGAGAAACAGCACCTAAAATTGCAGAAAGCAACATGTTTTTTTTCCACTCTGTTTTCTCTATGACACACTGCATCATAAAATCCTCCGTTCCACACTTCATGGATTGTGTACCTCAGGCTTTGTACATCAGGCTACCAGACCACCATTCCTGAAAGACCACTGTCTGCTGTTAGACACTTACATGGCTGCTGTGCTGATGACACCAAACTTTTCTTATCAGTTTCCTCATCTGACATGCAGGGGAAGGCCTGAGAAGTCAGGAGAAAAAGAAAGTTTTCATAGGACTCTATGCAGTCCTGTGAAAATCTAAGTACACCCTTAGTGAATCCATAGGAAATAAGAAAGTAGGTAGCTATCAGGAGCTAATCAGATCCCCGTGATTAATTGATCATCAGAAGGTGTGGGCACTTCTATAAAGGCACAGGCGTTGTCATTTTGCTGGTGTGAAGCATTCAGGTGAGTGCAACGAAACAATCTTTCCAGGAGATTCACAACAAGGTCAGACCACGCCATGAGGTTAAACACATTACAAAAAACCCAAGAGCTACAGCTCGGATTCTACAGGCCTCAACCAGCATATTAAATGTTAAAGCTCATAACAGTACAATAAGAAAAAGACAGAACAAGTACAGCATGTTTGGAAGGGTTGCCAGGAAAAAGCCTTGTCTCTCCAAAAAGAAATTGGCAGCACGACTTAGGTTTGTAAAGTTGCATCGAAACAAACCGCAAGACTTCTGGAACAATGTGTTTTGGACAGAAAAGACCAAAGCTGAGATGTCTGGTCATAATGCATGCAGCTGAAAACAGTCATGAACAATAGTTTTCAGACTAGTTTAGCAGAACCTGGGCTCTTTACACTCATTGTCACACATGAACTCCTCTATATACCACAATATGCTAGACTCAAATGTGGGGCCATCTGCTCAACCGCTAACTTGGGTGAAATTAGGTCATGCAACACGTCATTGATACCACACCAACAATCTAGAGCAGAATTGCTGAAAAAGAAAAGAATGAAGGTGATAAAA
>NW_024582764.1:158893-176429 GCF_018398535.1 Haplochromis burtoni
AAATATTAGCAGAGAAACAGCACCTAAAATTGCAGAAAGCAACATGTTTTTTTTCCACTCTGTTTTCTCTATGACACACTGCATCATAAAATCCTCCGTTCCACACTTCATGGATTGTGTACCTCAGGCTTTGTACATCAGGCTACCAGACCACCATTCCTGAAAGACCACTGTCTGCTGTTAGACACTTACATGGCTGCTGTGCTGATGACACCAAACTTTTCTTATCAGTTTCCTCATCTGACATGCAGGGGAAGGCCTGAGAAGTCAGGAGAAAAAGAAAGTTTTCATAGGACTCTATGCAGTCCTGTGAAAATCTAAGTACACCCTTAGTGAATCCATAGGAAATAAGAAAGTAGGTAGCTATCAGGAGCTAATCAGATCCCCGTGATTAATTGATCATCAGAAGGTGTGGGCACTTCTATAAAGGCACAGGCGTTGTCATTTTGCTGGTGTGAAGCATTCAGGTGAGTGCAACGAAACAATCTTTCCAGGAGATTCACAACAAGGTCAGACCACGCCATGAGGTTAAACACATTACAAAAAACCCAAGAGCTACAGCTCGGATTCTACAGGCCTCAACCAGCATATTAAATGTTAAAGCTCATAACAGTACAATAAGAAAAAGACAGAACAAGTACAGCATGTTTGGAAGGGTTGCCAGGAAAAAGCCTTGTCTCTCCAAAAAGAAATTGGCAGCACGACTTAGGTTTGTAAAGTTGCATCGAAACAAACCGCAAGACTTCTGGAACAATGTGTTTTGGACAGAAAAGACCAAAGCTGAGATGTCTGGTCATAATGCATGCAGCTGAAAACAGTCATGAACAATAGTTTTCAGACTAGTTTAGCAGAACCTGGGCTCTTTACACTCATTGTCACACATGAACTCCTCTATATACCACAATATGCTAGACTCAAATGTGGGGCCATCTGCTCAACCGCTAACTTGGGTGAAATTAGGTCATGCAACACGTCATTGATACCACACCAACAATCTAGAGCAGAATTGCTGAAAAAGAAAAGAATGAAGGTGATAAAATGGCTCAGTCAAAGTCCAGACCTCAACCTGACTGAACTGAGAACTCTGCATAAACACATTTGTCAAACAACTCAAGAGTGGGCCTAAAATTCTCCACAATGATTTGAGAACTGATAAGGTCATATAGACAATAAGCTACCGCATAACGGGGTGTACTTATTTTTTCACAGGATTAGGTATTATTGGGTGAAAACCTTCTTTTTCATATGACTTTCACTGCTAATCCATGTGATTGTTAAAATACTTCTATCAGCCATCTATAGCTAACCCAAAATCCCACTTTCTCACACATGCTGGTTTCTAGTTTCTGTTTGTAACAGTTTCAAAACTAGCTATATCTCTTAGAGAACACTGTGGTCATTTAGTTTAGTCGCAATGGTGAAATGTGCCCCAGATGAGTCACTGTTTAAAGGAATAACTAAACAAAACAGGTGTTAAGTTCTCATTAGGGACTTTAGGGATGTACAAAGGTGAGTTGCCATTTTCAGTCTCTGCACTAAGCTAAGCTAACCTGCTGCTGATTGCAACTTCATATTGTAGCAACATGACAGTGTTATCAATGATCTCATCAAAGTCTTTAAAAAGTACTTTAAAAGTACAAGACAACTCAGAGGAAGATGTAAGTGAAGCTGATCAAACAGACATGAACTGATCTTTTTTCAGTTATAAAAGCTAATCACACAGTAGGTGTCCCATGTACTCCTTGAATAACATCTTTTACACTTATATTGTTTTTCTGGCAGGACTATACTGTGGTGGTTAGTGCTTTCCCCTCGCTGCTTACCCAGGATGTGAAAGCTCAGCACTGATCTACAAAACTGATCAACAATTTTATCTTCTTTTTCTTCTTCTTCTTCTTATAGTATTATTTTACCTTGTTCCATCGAGGTACACTGCCTCTAGTAACGATGCTGTGTATTCCAGGTTCTTTTTGATTTCTTCAAAATCAACATCTTTCTCGTCTAGCTGCTTCAGCATGCTCCTCAGCCTGAAAGTAAACGAAATATTAGAATCATTTTTGTTGCTTGAAAATTGTTGCACGTCTCAGCATCCACGTGCAATAAGTAAAAAGCAGGATGGGTAAACATTAAAGCGCCGTTTGGGTCCAGAAACAATAGCTAAGGAACAAAAATCAGTGTTTTCTGTAACTTATTCTGCCTACGGTGTTATTTTAGGATACAAATAGGAACAGCTTGAACCTGCAGCTCCGTGAACAGGTCTTTGCAGACCGACAGCACTTGTTGTTGTCTTGAGTCAGTGAAATGACGTCCAAAGCGTTTTAACAATCAGTTGAGAAATCCTGATGAACGGAAAAAGCTCATTTGGAAGTGATTTAAGTGCCAAGCTGTCCAAAAAGGGCATCATTAGTGCCAAATTTTCCATGAGAGGAAAGCTTCCCATGGTTAGGCCCTTATGTAACTCAAATTATATCAAAATATACTCCCTGAAAAAAATCATAATTTTGTGCTTTATCTCAATGTTCTCTGAGAACAGCTGCCTCTTTTTGATTTCGAAACTTTTAATCAAATTACGTGCTGGAAGCACATCCCCTCAAGTATAATAGAAAGCAAATGCTCGATGTCGCTCAGAGTGTAACCCACCTGCCGTGTGTTACTGTAACCTCCTCTCAGGAATGAGTCCCAAAGCTCCACGTCTGATCCAGTTGTCATTAAAATCGTATCCTTAGTTTGTAGGACTGGAATCTTTCTGCTGTGATTGTGTTTTCATTTGACTTCTGAAATATATCGACGTGATAATATACAGTATCCGTGCCGCAGATAATTTCTTCAAAACATCTTATTGCGTTGCCCATATGGTGACCAGAATGACTGTGTTCAAACAGCGTAAGGCCGGGCAATGGAGCCAACTCCTGGGGATGAGACGCTCACAGCTTTTCAAGTGTTTATCACGCTGGCAAAGGCTTTTGAAAGCTGTCGAGTCATAAAAATAGCATGCATCTGAATACCACCGCTCACTTTCTATCTCAAGTAATCTTTCATGATAACACAGCCTTTTTTGTTTCAACTGTTTGCGGCAGAAGAACCTTTGACAGGACGTTTACAGGAAATTACTCCTCAAGTGCACTCGTGAAAGTGTGTTTATAGAAAAAGATGACAAATTCTCCTTTGGCTCAAGCATTGTTGAATCTACACATCTACACACTGCAGAATGTCATCCTCTCCAAGTATAGATGAGCACAAGAGAATGGACTTAATGGCATCTCATTTGCAAGCACAAATTAATAAAACAACGTCACCCCAACCCCCACCCCTGTCCGCACTCAAAACCCCACAAGGTTTGGAGCTCTGAACCCTGCTCAAACTAAAAAACAGATGAGTTCACCAAAACAAAACCACATGACCCACCGCTTCTGCAACAGCTACCTCCTTCAGCAAAAGCGTGGGCAAGACAAGTGTTCACACTAGGAGTAAAACACGTTTCTCCTCTCATGTCACTATGTATATTTGTACGACCAAAAGGTTAAACGCAAAATACTTGTTGAACTTAATTAGAGCAAATACGGTGTGAAACATGTCAAACCATAACCCTCTAACTCCGAGTGTATTTTTGAGTCACACATTTCCACTTTTGCAAAACAGAAAATCTCCTGCATAGAAATGCTGTGCTGCTGAACGTTATTGTAACAAAAAACAAACAAAAGCAAGCATGTTTGATAAAGTCCTCTTGCCCTGTCCATGTAATCAAATAGAAGCTGGAGTGTGTAGTGAACTAAACATAAAGTCTATTAATTGTCTTACCTAGAGATGGGTATCTGGAGCTTTTTCTTACGGATTCGAACCAGTTCAGCCATTCCGTGCTCAAGCTGTGCTCTGATGGACCCCAGAGTTCAGTAAAAAAAAAAAAAAAGAAAGAAAGAAAGAAAACAATGCCAATAAAAAAAAATAAATAAAATGTATTTTAGGGAACTAGTAAGCAGAAAAGTTCTGCAAACTACCAACGCAAACTTTATGTGTCCTGAGACAGACTTCTGTTTCAACAACTCTCCCACCCACTTCTGGGGGAACCTACTCCACTTCTCTCTGATTGGTTAGGCGGGCCCAAACCGTGTCAGTGTGTGCACATGTGTGTGTGTGTGTGTGTGTGTGTGTGTGTGGTGTGTGTGTGTGTGGTGTGTGTGTGAAGAAGAGGAGGATGCAAAGAGAGAGAAAGCGTGCAAGAGAGAGAGAGAGAGAGAGAGAGAGAAGAGTGAGGGGGTCTGTGGGCGTGTGAGTGTCTTTGTCAGACCATGAGTGTTTGTGTATATGTGTACACCCGTTGTGTGAGGTGTGAGAGAGTTGACCTCACTCGCTGATGAAGTGTTGACTGCAAGGCTTTCAAGCAGTGTGTACTCAAATCCCAAATGAGAATTTTCCACCGGCCGCAAATCAGAGAACTGCACAGAGAGTCTTTCAGTGAAGCCCACCAGAGCCACTCAAACCAAAACATATAAACAAAACTTGTCCTTGAAAGCCGTCCGCAAAAGCGCAGTAGGTTAACTGCTGTTATTGGTGCAGCTATGCACAAAAATGTGCCATGTCTTTAAACTGATTACTTTTTTGCAATTGTTGCACAAAATGTAAGCTTCAAAAACATGTGAAATCATCCTAATAATTCATTTCAACAACAGATTTCTTGGTTTCGCTTTACTTACATTTACTAAAATGTGCACCACTGTCAGCTAAATGCGTTGTATCTGCACTAAAAGGGGAATTTTCTGTTTTTTGAGACATTAAAAAGGGCAGAGCGCAAAAGACCAGAGGAGACAGCGAAGCGCATCTCTAAACACTTTTACAGTTCTAGGCCCAAAATCTGTTACCAGCCTTTATTTATAGTAGAGTATTGTGAGAGTTGTGCAATAACGCGGCTTGGGAAAACCCCTGCCTCCGGTTTTTCTCTCTCCTTGGCCGTGCTGCTTTGGCTGCTGGGTCAGACTCACTCTCATGCTCCCATGCTCTTTGACATGACATGGCATATTGTAGAAATGAAGATAAGTAACATCATGTCATATGATTCTCCATCTCCTGTGTCACATTTGGGTATTTCTTTTTTTGTTTTTTTATTTATTTTTTTCCCTAATCGAAAACAGCATCGAATTTCAGATTGTTAAAGAATCAACTTGTGGAAATACCAGAGAGTAGGCTCATATTCGTGCTGTTCTATGTAAATTAAAGGCTGCAGAGGAGTATTTCTTCCGATGTCAATCTTATGTATAACCCTTTGAAAAGAGAATTTTCCTTTGTGTGGTTGCTAGCCTCTTGCTTTATCTTAATGTTTTTTCCCCTCCATTTATCTCTCATCACTCCTGTTTGTCTCTGATGATGACGAGCACGCACCTTCCGATTGCTCTCTCTCCGTGGACCAACCTGAGCCAGTGACTACTTACTCCTGCGCTTCAGAGGGAGAATAAATATTGCGTTTCTTACAGGAACTAAATGTTGCAGAAACAGACCGTGCAGGAGATCACGTAGGGGTGTTTTTGTCTGTTTTTACAACAGAATGTTAAAGAATAAATGAATACACAAACCCACAAAATCTGGTTTAGCGCCACGCTTCACTTGTTTCTGATGCAGTTCTGAAACCTAGTCGGCAATGTGGGTAAGACTAAAGGGCAAAATCAAGCAAACAACAGAATTATTATATTTTTTCACTTTCCTCCAGTTGTGATAGGCACTGCAGAAAGTTTTGGTTCATTTTGCACTAATATATATTTAAATATTATTATCTTTTATCTCAAAAATAACATTTTATTATTATTTATTATACCTCATAATCTTTAGTTTTATACATATTACTTTTTGTTTTCCAGTCTTGATTCGACATCAAGTCATTTGATTCAGCAGTGATGTTATTTCTTAAAAGCCCAAGACTTAAAGCTTAAGTTTAATTTTTTGTGCACACAATCAGGGAAATCTTGAAAACATATTTTTTGCATATTTGTATTGCATTCATGATCCATCCATTTTCTTCTGCTGATCCAACTGAGCCTTGCAGGAGCTTATTCTAGCTTTCACGGGGCGCCAGTCTATCACAGAGCTAACATAGACAAGGTCACACTCACACCTATGGCCCACGTGTTCGTGTTTGGACTGTGGGAGGAAGACGGGGAAATCCACACAGAACATGCTTCACACAGAACGGCCCCAGCCGGTTGATGGATTCCAACCCAGGATCTCCTTGCTGTGAGGCGAGAATGATGCTTGTGCTAATCACTGCACCACTACAGTTTTATAATTCATAATAATTGAATTATAAAAATTTTGATCCACCCATGAAGTTTAAATCCATCATGGAATAAATCCTAGCAAGATTTCCATAAATGTCATAAATATAGCGAGCACTATAAATAAAGACATTACCCCCACTGCAGTGGTGTGAAGGCAGACATATCAGCCCAACGTGGACAAATGAAACTAGAGACACATGTCTGACCACACGGCACAGGGACAAATCATTTTTATGATCAGGTGATCAATACAGTGCATGACATGCTTACTCCCCTAACCTGTGCTTCCACTCTATCTGAATTATACACTTGACAGAATAAATTAATCATTTTTGGGTTGGCAATTTGGGACAATTAATATCAATTAATAGACTATGAAAATTAAAAAAATACATCATATCAACAGTGTTGTACTCCACAATCACAGAATCACAGAATCTACAGAAATTATGATCATAGGGTAAGAACATAAATAAATGCCTTACCATCCCTGTGTTATCCTCCATGTCACAAGGCTGAGATTTCGATCAGCTGCTCCACGTATCTTACACGTTGGTGTCATGACCTCTGGATTGCACCGCTGCAGAAGACCAGCTGCATGTGTGTGTTTGTTGGTTTAAGAGAGATACGAAATGGCTTACACCTCTGTAAGTAAATACAGCATGTGCAATTATGTCATGATGTAAACCAGCCTTATGTGCACATAAGGCTGGTTTATGTTACCTATGCTGCTCCTTGTTACGTCTCCTGTGTATGTAAGCAGTATTTTGCAGTGTGCACAGTATGTGGGTGTGGGTGTAATCCCCTAGTGTTCAGTGCTCAGCTGGGGAGGCTTTGCGTCACCAATACAATCAGCAAGAGAGTGTTCATATCAGGACCAGAGTTTCCACCATGTCCTCAGGGGCTCAGGATAGGCTGTGCAAGGGAAGAGTTCATATGCATGCAAGGTTTCCTTATGCAGAAAAGACACGACGGTATTAGCACTCATTCTTAGAGCATGTTTTTATGTGTGATTACATTTTCATTGTACTGGTAAACACAAATATAGAATTTTGAATCACTAGCAGACATTTAATTAATCTTTCAGAATACAAATAAAAGCAAATTAGCTCCTGGTTTGCTCAACCTGCACTTTGCCTGCTACCATGAATTATGGATAATTTTTTTAAAAGTTCTTTTGATCAAATTTTTCATAAAACAAGCTAAATCCTAAACCAGTGATTTCAAACAGCATCTAGCTCACGTTATAGCAGCATTATAGTGTGTTGTAAACCTTCTATTTCAAAACTGAGTGAAGAGAGAGGAGCCACTCTACTATACAGGCAAAGAAAAATCTCCATTAAATCTTTACGAGTATAAGGAAGAATAAAAAAATAGAAAAGGAAGCTTACAAGGCGGGTAGGTGCTTAATGGGAAGCATGATGAAATAAGAATGAGCAAATCTTCCACCTGATATGTAGCTATTCTGTGGACAAAAGTGATGAAAATATGAAAGGAAAGGAAGGCCGCTTTTCTGTCTAATGCACAGAAAAATATTCCTTCACACGTACAGATTAATTCTGTTCATAATTTTGCAGTTTATTCATGAACATTCATCTCCATAAATGTTCCTCATAGTGGGGACTGAAGCTCTCATGCTCCCGTGACAGGGCTCAGTCCCCGGTGTGCGCACGTACACATAAACACCGCACACAAGCACACACGTCTCCGCTGTGGTAACCAAAGAGACACAACGGCAGCATGTGCCGAATAGACAGGGAGGAGACCGAAGAGAGGGCAAAATGGAAGAATGGCGTGACATGGCAAATATAGTTAGTGCAAAAATATAATCAGTGAGGGCCACCTAAAATTAGCAACAAGCACTTCCAGCTCCGTACAACTGGAGTGCATCATTTAAACTGTCCATGAAATATGGAGAGGACAGGACTATCATCCAGGGAGAGAGGATGAGGGTAAGTGAGGATGGAGGACAGACTGGAAATAGGAACTCGGGTTGAATACTCGTGAAAAAAGGGCAAAAAGCGTATTATTGTCTCTTTATTCATGGAAAGGTTGTTAGAAACAATGTTATACAGCATCTATGTATGCAATGATTTATGTACGATTGGATGGGGTTATATTTTAAAAACATATATTATTGTACTCATGATGTATCTAAAGTATAATACTGAGGATGTTACAAAATCATTTTTTAAAAGGTTATTATGTAAACTGAGCGCTATAACACTGACATTGTCAAAAAGTACAGCACATATTAAATTAATCTGAATAAATGTTAAATGAAAAGTATTTTTAACAAGGTCTTCAGCCCAGAGTCACAATGAAGGACTTGTACACCTCCCTGTAGGCATTTCGGAGGAGAACGTACGGGAAGCAGCTCTCCAGCATGTCTTGGCTCAAGAATGGAGACTCCTCCACGATCTAAGTGAGTGAGGTTTAAAAGGAGTCGTTAATTGTTCAATTATAAATGCTTTGAAGTAGAGAGGCATTAAAGAAGACGCTGCAGGTCTGACCAGTCATTGTAAAGAGAAAAAAATCCTCAGCTAATTAACAGCCACAGGCTTTTCCATTTAGTCAGATGATAAACTTGCAGATTCCTCTCTGTAAGTTCAAAGCGCATGAATGATTCTCTACACGCTGCCACACCTACCATGTGCAGGAGCAGGTAGATGGACTCTCGGTTTTTGATCTCCATTCTCTCCACGTTTTGTCCCAACTGAAGCAGCGTGGATGAGGCCAGCTGTGGAAGGACACGAGGACAAAAAAAGAGACATTTTTGCTGTAATTGTCCTCATTTGTCTTTCGCCATATGACTTTTGCATTTGCTGAAAATCTACGCATCAGCTTAGATGAGTGTTGTCTGTGAAGCTGTTTGTTTCAGTGTTTTCTAACCTTCCGCTCTCATGATTTCTTGCTATGACTCAATTTCCACCTACACCACTTGTTGTAAGGAGAGATAAGAACTGTTTGTGTGTTTTTTCCTTCGCAGACTTAATTATTAAGAATACTTTTAGAGCCCATCGAGCATTTCACATAAAAAACAGCCAACATCTGATAAAAAAGATGCAGCAGTCTAACTGATCTTTTGTGTTGTATATTTGTTGTTTTACTTATTAGCTTTTCAAAGTTGGGGTGTAAACATAGTAAAAGTCAGGATTTAATTTATTCAGTATTGGTTTAAATCATTCAGTATTTGCCCAAACCACATCACAATCAGCATCTGTGTCACTCACCAGGAGAAACTCTTTGAGCTGCTGCTCGATGTTCTTGTTCTGGAGGGTGAACATGGCAGCAGCCAGCTGGTTGATAGCTCTAGCTAAACAGTGGATGTTGTTGTTGTGGCCTAAAGAAATATAAATTTAAAAAAGCTATTACTACCACAGAAAGGATGAATTTGAGGCCCAATGGTTTTGGAAAATTTACTTAATGAACACTTAAGAGGAAGCGTGCTGAGCATATTTCCTCTGGCTTACAGGGCACATTTTTTTCAAACATGTCAATGGAAAATCGAGGCAAAGAAAATAATCTGTGACAAATGCCACTCTGCCCTTTGATGGAAATCTGAGCTATTGCTCCTCTTAATGTTTTAGTCTAGGCACAGAGCCAGGCACTTGGGGTCAGCAGGGCCACATGCCAAGAGTAACTGTATCAATGCACGTCAGACAAAGTTATCTGTAAACAAAAGTCCCTCACAGAAACGTGTTTCTCATTAACTGACATGCTTTGCTTCAGACCATGCCAGACTGGAAAGTATGATACACAGAGATGCTAATACGCCTCATGTTTCAGGGCAGAGTACCTCTTTTACACACTATCAGCAGCCAGTAAATAATGACAGGAAGACAGACAGATTAGCCTGGAGAATAATCTCGGTCAAAAAAACGATAAGCAGCTGAAAGGAACAAATAAATATTCACCTCCGTGTTCTCGGTTGTAGAACGAGTTGGGGTCGAGGGCTAATAGGGGCAGGGACACGGCAATGTAGACGAGTAACAAACGGGACAGCTTGTGCTCCTCGTCAGGGGATGTGTTATCTGCAGGTTTTTAAGTGAAACATATAAGAAAAAAGTTAAATAAGCCATTAAAGTGCAATGCACCATATCGGGGGTGCTGATCATAGTTTAAGTGTTACCTGTCTGCATGCTGCGAATAGCTGCAACGAGGCTAGGATCGATATCACATGGTAGCCCTGCAGCAGAAGCCAGCTCATATATGCTCAGAGTTACCTGTAAGGTCACACAGTATTAGAGACAATAAGTGGATGGTGCTTGAATAGAGTGCATTTAATTTCTTTGCATGCAGCGTCTCCCTTTTTACCCTAAAGTTTCCCCTTTAGGTACACAAAACGATGATTTAATGACTTGCTTGTCAGAGTTCAAATTTAATGCTTCATTTTAAACGTTTAAAATTTCCTGCATTTCCTGCAGACTGTGGGATCCTGATCTGTGCTTTGCATTTCATAACACAGCAATAACAGTTTACTTTCCAAGGAGTTACACTAAGTCAGCAGTGGATGTCTTTGTCTTGACACACGGCGTTTGATCTTGCCCTATTTCTGGTTGCATGCATGGTTGGCCTGTCTGGGCAAAATGTTTCCACTGATGTGGTTCAGAGAGCAACGCTGCAGCAGCAATCAGACTCTCTCACAGAGGCATGAGGGGGCTGCTGACGTCTTTGGGGTTATCCTGGCCCCGGACTGTGGCACGGCTGTCAAGCCTCAATCAGAAGCCAGACGTAAGTAAAGTGAGGGAGAGTTCATGAGTCACAGTCACACAGATTGGTCCAGAGGGAGATAAGGAATTTAATATGTTTGGTACTTTACCAAAATGTTGTTTCTTTAAGCTCCCCAGCTCAGATCTACTGTTGTTCTCCATCTGTTATTTTAATATATAAATTATGGAGCACCCGTACATGCTATATTCTATACTCATAAACAAGTAAATAATGATACATTTGCATTGCATTTGGAGTGTTAATACAATAACAGTGTTCATTTTTTCCACAGTGACACAACCCAAGGTCGATCAGCTGCGATGTGATGATTCACAGGCCATGAAAATTTGATTACTACACATTCGTTCTTGAGTGAGATCTCCATATATGGATGTGTTTTTCTAGCTGTAGGGTAAAAGCTGGGATTTACCTGGATGTCAGCTTCAGGGTTGCTGAAGTCTCTCAGGCACTGAATGGGTCCCGTCAGGTAGGGGCAGTGTTTATGCAGGATCTAAATTATAGAGTTATATGATGAAATATTACTGAGATCATATCTCAAGAAAGAAAAACACCTTTTTATATTAAGAGCTTTTTTCGAGAAGTTATTTTTCATCTATCATGTGTAGTCTTCATTCTAGTGCAGAAGAAATGCCGTTTTAGTGTAAAATTATACCAATCATGGGGAAAAAAACCTTGAAATGAAGTGAAGCTAAACTATATTCTAATCAATTTCATCATAAGATAAGTTATTTTATCATAATCCTGTTGGACATTACATCTTTCAGGCATTCCTGGACCATGGCTCTGAAGGACAGAATCACACCGATGATGGTCATCCTCTTCAGCACGTTCTCTCCACCTAGAGGTGCATATAAAGGACATCGGGGGGTTTACAGCTGTGCTCCTGCAGCGTTTCATGCATACAAGTAGAACGAGCAGACAATCCATGGTTTACATTACTGTGGGCAATTCTGTCCCTAATCATGGCTCAAGTGAACATGCTATTATAAACTATAACAGGTGAACTTGTGAAACTGGGACAAGAATGCCACTCAGGTAAAGGTGGTCAACTTACAAGATTATACACAGAGTTTTTATTTCCTGTTCAGTATATTTTTAACATTATCACGATTATTATTATTATCCATCCATTGTCTTCCACTTATCGTTGTTGTGTGGCTATGTACATTGTTAAATCGTCATCTCCTCGCTGTGCTCCATCCTCCAGTTCTCACCTGTCAGCCTCTTTTTCAGATTGACCATTTCCTCAGGTTTGTCAAAGTTGTTCTTCATTTGTACCAGGACATCCATGTTCTCAACCACCATTTTCTACCAGCAGAGAAGGAAGAAAAATAAGTGCTAACAGTTGGATGTTAAAACAGGGAGAGGTCAAAGGTGTGAAAGAGCTGTGTGGCAGCATCGTTTCATTTCAATCATAGGTGTAAAGTGGTGAGCCAGTACACCAGTACAGCTGCATTAACCCCTCTCTCATGTGTGAGAGTCTATTGTTTCTCCACCAAAGCATGAGCGAAGACAAGTGTTATTAGTGGTCTGTCTCTCTGCTAGACTACAGAAAAGCCACCAAGGAGAACTGAAACAACTTGGTGAACAGACCTCAAAAGCCTTTATGCAAGACATAAAAAACAGTGCACTGCACTTGCTGCACTGTGTGCGCCGCATACACACAATCAGCAAAAGCAAAAAATGCTGACGTAAGCAGTAAATGCTGATATGAAAGCCACACCTGTGCTTTCCTAAAACAAAATATGCTCATTTACTGAAATACTAAAAGAAAACAATAAAATCGTTGAAACATTTGCACTGATTCATACTGTACCTTAAGCTCAGTGACTTGAGAGGTGATGTGCCACATCAGGTTCTCGCTCAGAAACTTCAGGCCATATGCACCAATTAGCTCTGCCAGAGCCTGTAACTCTGTTCAGAGGTTAATACGAACAATTTAAGGATGGTGAAAAGCAAGGGATCAACAGCAGTTTAAAGCGGTGCCAGATTCACAAAAGAAAGCTTAGATGAAGATGTATTTGTTTCGAGGAGATGAGAAAAGACACTGCTTAAATTTGATTTGTGAGTGTAACTGAATCAGTGAGACAGAAACAACTGCAGCTATTAGGCCGTTCACTCGACTTGACTTCTGAATGAACACGGACAAATAAGGATGTGTGTGGCTGAAATTGGAAGTAGTTCATGGACAGGCAAGTGACTCACTCTGAGGCAAACAGATACTCACTGAGGAGTAAATATAGAGAACAAAGATGTCATTGTGTGGGGGTGTGTTTTGTATCCTGCACATGTTTGCATGCATGAGCCGAGGTCTTTAGCGAAGTGCATATAGCCTTAGTGTAGTCATAAAGAGGTACATTACTCCTTCGGGGTGGTGTGGAGGTGGACCGGGAGGTTGTGTGGAGGAGAGACATGCTGGAATAATTATGAGGTATGGAGGGAAAAGTGGATGAGATGATAAGCAATACTGCAGTTCAAATTATCCAAGCAGGGCCAGAATAAACTGCATGACACAGCGTGTGCAAGAAAGTACTTCACACCGCCGCAGTGACAAGCTCCACATCCTCTTGTGCAATAGCGCTTCCTCTGCATGCCGTCACAGCAGTCGAGGAGACATACGTGATTTTTCTAAACAGAGTGAGTCATCTCATGTACTCTGGAATCACCATCACTAAACTTCCACAGGGGAATTATTTTGAGTCTATCAGGCATAAAAACATGGTTTGGCAAAAACCAATAAAAGATAAAAATGAAGAAAAAAGACAAAAAAATAAATAAATGAAAACGTGTCCTTTGTCACAGGATAAAAAGTGTCAGCTGGGGAATCTGCTTTCAGATTACACCCAAGTGACTGAAATTATTCAGGCTACTGTAGCTTAAGTACAGGAACCGAGTGCGTGACAAGCTCATAATAAAAAGTTGGATATGTTGCTATGGATACTACGGCCTGCAAGTCATTGATAAATGTCTTCTGAATTACCAGCCCGTAACGAACCGGGCAATATAAGACTATACAATATATTTCCAAATACATCATTACCACATTCTTTTTTTTTACCCTCACTTTCACTTTTATTTTTTGTGAAAACAAGGCGATAGCACAAAAATCTGCAAAAGGCACAGCTTGTAGGACAATTTTTAAAATTATAATAATCAAACTCCAGGCTGACCTGATATATCTGAGAACTCCTCTGCTCTGAAACTTGGTTCCGTGTCAGTAACCTGGCTCATAAAGCAGTGCAGCGTAGGACAGTGGACGATGAGGGAGTTGCTAGCCTGGCGCAGAAGACTCTCGAGGAACCTGGATAAAAGGAAAACCCACAAAACAAGAAACATATGGTAAGTGATAGAAGCTCAGCAGGATTTACCTGTATGCAAAGTGGGTTTCTGTTTGTAATGCATTTCCTACAAGTGTCCAGGAATTAATATACTTTATACACGAATCACTGTATTTTGATATGTGTGTTTAAGTACAGTAGATACACCTATACATGAGACAGACCAGTTTGTGTAGAGAGTTGTAATAGTCTGCCCTCCGTGGGAGTCGAGCGGCTGAGTTTGCTGCAGCAGTACACTCTTCACCAGCCGGGTGACGTCCACGTTGATGTAGCACGAGAGGCTGTGCAGATTGGCTACATAGGCTCTTATCCCTGCCAGGAGGTCAGAGGGACGGGTAATCTCCTGGGTGGTCTGGTTGTAATTGGTCATTCTCACGATGATTCTGGAGAAACATGTTTAACCAACGTCACTTGTCATTGGGCTGAAGTGGACTGAGGGTGGACAGATGGGACCTTAAAATGGGTTAAACGAGCCATGGTGACTCGGCGCTGCTCCAGGGCTTCGCTGTCAGTTTTCTCTTTTTGTAAGACCTTCATTCTCTCACTTTCTGTCCTTCACGTTATTTACAGTTTCAACTAATCACTGAAAGCATGCCAATCGCCAAGTGCGCTGATAATCATCAGCTAAGGCAGCGAGACTGAGCGAAGTATATACAGAGAAACACTGGGTTACCCTGGTACCAAAATCTAATCTAAACAGCAATAAGCACTGAAATGATACAGAGCAAGGGACATGATGAATCTCTTCTGAGATTTTAAGCTGGTAGAACACAGCTTGTAATGATGAGAAAGTGGGGCTCACTACAGAGATGGAGAAGGCACTTTACAAGAGCCAAATGAAAAATCAAAGGCTTGCTGGTTTTTTCTGCTCTCTGTCAAGTCCTGCAAAAAAATTATTACTTTTTAGGTTTAATACTTCTGCAAGCTCTATTCATAATAGAGGTGACACTTCTAAACAGAATGCATGCAGCTCCCATTCAACTAATTTTAACATATAGTGAGCATTGTGTTGATATGCACAATGTTACATTTGCATAGCATAAATTAACATTAGATCTTTTTTTGCAATTAAAGCAATTATGTGCATTAGATTTCTGCTCCTATGTGCTCGTATATAAAAACCCGTATCCCCACATACTCAGAAAGACGCGTCTCAAGTTGAGATATGAGGAACTCTGTAGGGACAACGATGTGGTCGAAAACAACAAAGTCACCACAAAGACTGTAGCAGGAGCAGAGCTCTGTCAGCATCAGGTGCAGCTTGTCCATGCTAGAAAAAAGGAGGCAAGAGAGAAGGGAGGGTATAATTGTAAAGACAAATATTCGACAATAACACTGTAAAACATATCTGGTTTATGTGTAAGCTGAGGCTGAGGGGAGGAAAAATGAATTGACAGAATTACAACTTTATTAATGAGCTTTCTAAATTTGGCTACTTACACAATGTGATCAGACGCTGAAAACACTGAAATAAAATGTGATGCCAGTAAAACAGCGCTGTGTGTTCTATCTAAAGGGCGACAATGCTTCGTTTTTCACATTTAAAGGCTTGACTCAGTACCTGACTGATTCACCTCAGAGGGACTTAAAGTCCAAAATCAATTACACCTTGCGAAAGAATACTTTCATCCCCTTTTCCTAATAACTAAAAGCAAGAAATTTGCGAGGCAGTGAAAGAACTGATTTGATCCGATTCTCTTGCGTGATTATGCAACTGCTCTTTGACTTCAACGAGCTCTGCTGAAAAAAAGAAAGCATTTCCAGAGGGTAATAGGGGTGCGTCAGCTAAACTCATTTAGACATACTCAAACCATCTGCCGGTTCAGAAGAGGTGAAAACAAATCATATGGTTGAGAAAGAGATGAAAATAATCAGGGCAAACAAAAAGAAAGCTGACTTGTTAGCGACCGTCCTGTCTTTCCTGAGGCTCTCAGCGCCTGGCTTTTCTTTTTGGACCTCTCCTTTTTTTGGCATCTGCTTTTTTTGCTTTCTGTATCGGGCAGCGCTG
Source organism: Haplochromis burtoni (assembly GCF_018398535.1). NCBI lineage: Eukaryota > Metazoa > Chordata > Actinopteri > Cichliformes > Cichlidae > Haplochromis > Haplochromis burtoni. Next base: position 175,237 of record NW_024582764.1, read on the forward strand.
ATGGTCTCTGCGCAGTGCTTCGGCAGCAGCTGAGGGGTTATCAAGTAGGAAAATGCATGCAAAAAAAGAAAGGAGAAAGACAAAGACAGATTGAGAAAGAGAGAGAAGGAGGGTGGTAGAATTAAATCCATGCAAATATAAAGTGACATCTTCAAAAACACATTATGCAACTTTTCATTCGCATTGCAGAAATCTTGTCAAAAAGTAACCGTTTCATCACATTTTTCTCAAGGGATTAAAGAAACAACATGACTTAATCAAATCCAGAAACGCAGACCTGCCTTATCATTTTATTCAAATTCCCAAGTCTGTTCCCTGCCTCCAGCTATGGCAAGTGTGATTACATTTGGATATGGATTTTGGCAGGGCAAATCTGTTAGATAATTAGTTTTTTAAAGCCTGAAATAGACTGGGACTTCACCTGATCGCAGAGGTTGCGCTGCTCAGCACATATCTCTAACACAACAGTGCTGGTCTGCTTGGCTATCTGCTCCAAGAAGGTGACACACAGGCGCAGACTTCTCTTCTCCATTGCCTGTACCTGGAGACACAAGAAACACAAGTGTGTGTGTGTGTGTGCTGGCACACAAAACACAGAACATGGAGGAAGGTATGTGCAAACATACAGACAGGTACCTGTCAAAGCACAAATACCTCTACACTGTTGAATGAGCTGTTTTAATCAACTTAAGTGCTGCAGACTGAGCTGGGAAAGAGTGTAGATAAAGACAATGCACAAATCTGCACTCATTTAGTCACAACAAAAAGAGGTCTCGATATCTGTGTAAAATTATTAACTTTGTCATCAATGTATAATGCATGCTATAACAGTCATAAACTACGATTCACCACGAGAGCTACAAATCAACAATCATGTCTGCTGTCCTCACCACCTTTAGCTGGTGATTTATAGCTTCCTCAGCAAGATAACTGAACACTGACCTCTTCTGGGCAGAGAGGGTCTCCACTCTGACTGAAGTGAGCACAGGCCAAAGGGAAGGCCATGAGGTAACGCTTCATGGTCACCTCCTCGCTGCTCTGGGTAAACATCTTCTCAAAGACACGAGGGTAGAAGCTGTAAAACAGAAAAAAGAGTTGTGAGAGAAGAGAAGAGAAGAGAAGAGAAGAGAAGAGAAGAGAAGAGAAGAGAAGAGAAGAGAAGAGAAGAGAAGAGAAGAGAAGAGAAGAGAAGA